>NC_079208.1:10644213-10908362 GCF_026745355.1 Beta vulgaris subsp. vulgaris
GCTCTTGATACCATGTTAAATTTAGGTTAATGTTATGTCTCCTCATCTCATTCATCAATCAAGTATATATATACATCCTGCATCTAGAGTCCTATTAGGGATAACATGCTATCCCTCAAGTCTATCTTAAACATATAAAAATAATTCCTAACAGAGAGTAAAATTTTAAAAATTGTATGGAGGGGTTGGGCTTGTTGGGCTTAGAGGTGGGTGAGCATGTGCGAGGATAGCCCAAAAGAAATTATTTCTACCACGGGATCCTGAAAAAGGGGGAAAAAGTAAGAAAATATAACAAGTAATGAAAGACATTTATTTATAAAAAAAATGGTAAATAAAACACGATGGAGGGAATATTGATGAAACATGGTTAGTTATGAAGATAATGGGTGGTCAGCTGGGATGAACTTATAGTGGGATTGATGACGAATAGCTGACAGTAATGACATGTATGGAAGCAACTCATTATGGGATGTTCTTTATTTTGTAAAAATTTTAGGATGCAGGGAAACATTGTTTTTGTCTTACTACATAAGCATGTACTCCACAGTCCACAGTCCACATTACCCAATGTTTCATCTCCCCGGCTGCGCTATTCGAAGCACTCCAATAACGCTAAATACGAAATAGCTATATGTAACCAACTTAAAAAAATCTGTTTTTTAGGACAGTTTTTACTCCGTGCGTTTGGCAATAAGATTAACACTTACTAAATTCTAAGTTTCATTGTATTTTGAACATCTGCATATTCTCATTTCACCTTAAAGCTATTTATCTAAAATGTAGCCAACTAAAAACTAAGACTATTGACTATTGACACATATACCTTGACTCTAAAAACTTTAGCTTGCTAGGGATGTCATTTATAAATAAAAACTAACTTTAAGGATAGATATTGTGTCAGTGTACATGGAATTTTGTTGGCTAAATTTCACTCAAATAAAATTTTGTCTACACTTTATTAGGGGGTTTGCTTTATTATGTATCTCTCTTACCATATAAGACCATTTTTTTTTCTTTTTATCGATCTCTCACCACTTTCTTGCTTTGTCGAGAACATCAATAGAATGAGCCTAATCAAGACATGCCAGCAAAGATAAATAAGATGTCCGAACAAGCACTGATAAGATTTCGAATCAGCGGCAATAAAAGCCGACCATGATACTTCGGAGGGATTGGGATATTTGTTAGTAAAAAAAAGTAAGTCAAATGAACCAGCTTAACAAATGATATGTGTTTTCTTTACACATTTATTATGCTCTTTCAACCTCTTTTTCTACTCTTGAATAGTTTATATAATTTGCTTATTTATATACATATTATTTTTTTATTATCTCTCTTTTGTGCATTTCTATAAAAAATTATTTTTTGACTTATTTTACATATTTTTATATACCCTTTAACTTTTAACTTCTTTCTTGCTTCCACTCGTTGATTGCGTAGGCAATATAGCCTTTTAAGGCCCGCTTATATTACCAAAGAATTTGAAAAGAAAAGAAGAGGAAGCAAATTTCACTTTCAAATTGGGAAGATGAACTTGCATTGGCTATATCTTTTAAACTACGTTCTCAACCAATGAAGTTGATTCAAGTTGGATGTCAAACATCAATCTGGCAGCTTTCTAAAGACTGCTGATAAGCTACATTTGGATTTAAAAGGAGGAGACTTTCAAAGTTGAGTTGTCCAACCAGCTTGGAGCGGCCACCCTTGATCTAATTTTTCGCAAGTGACAATTTATGCACGAAGCTGGAACACCCTTTTCCCTTTTAGTGGAGCAGTCCTATCGAGAATATGTGATATTTCATCAGGCTAAGGGAACTTATTTATGAAGTATAAAATGAAAAATTTGGATTATTCCTATTGAAAGAAGGAAACTTCAGATTTTCTATTTCCTGACTTCATAATAAGTTAGAGAGATAAGACATTTTAAGTTTTGTCTTAGGAAAAATTTGACTAGAATAATCCCAAATATTGGCATTTCGTTAAAAATAATCTCAACTATTAGTTAATTGAGAACAATACCAACTGTATGAGAGTTGAAACCTGTAAAATACATAATTTTTAAAATTTTCCTCTTCTTTCTTTCTCCTTCACCCTCACCCCTTTGACCATACACCCACCCACCAGCCCATACCCTAGCCACCAGCTCCTTCCCCTTCCTTATCCACCCTTACGCCACTGCCGTTGTCACCAGACCTCCTAATCTCTTATAATAACCTTCTCCCCTGCCTCTTCCTCCCTCACCCTGCAAATCAGGTCTCCCTTCCCTAGCCACAACCCCAAAATAAGCACAAAGATTAAAAGAACACGCTCAGGCCACCAACCCTCTTCTCCGAAAAAGAGTAACCTCTGTCATGTCAACACACACCCAGTTATGACATGTGATTTATAACGGGAATTGATATTAGGTTTTTGGCATTGCTAAACAAAATCCAAAACCCCTAAATCAAACTATTTAACTAACCACTAAACTAAGTATAATGGCACGAAAGGGTTATTCTTCCACAAGGACTAAAGATAATCACCAAAAATTTTAATTATAATAAGCTAGGTGAAGATATAGTTAGGAGATTTGTCAATCATCAACTAAAAACTATTAAACTAAAGGATTTAGGGTAAGAAAATTCACCAATTATTTCAATTTTGAAAACAATTAGGCAAATAAATGGGTAGTCCAAAGACGACGAAGTAAAGGGGCTATCTAATAAGTCCCTATTTACTCTTTTAAGTTAAAGAAGGTTACTCAAATTGCTGATGATGTCCTATTTTCATACAACAAGTCCCAACTCAAGAACACCAATAACAAGATGACTAAATAAATCCATTAACTAAAACCCCTATTTTCATGCAAGTTTAGTCAAGTGAACATATAGGAAGTCGACTCTTCAATTTCATCTTTCAATCCTTCATTAAAGTGACTATTAATTTAGTTTTTATGGAGGCAAATTACAAAAACCAATGATAAAACCCCTAATGCTCATTGGATTTCATTATCCAAAATAACCCCAAATATGACCCAAAGGCTCATGATATCATTCATGTCTTCATCCTTTTACCAAGCAAAATAACTACTCAAAAATCATAATAAATAATCAAATGAAATAAATAATAACAACTAAAAATGTGAAATCAAATGCTAATCTAGGATGAACAATAAATAGAATGAAAATGACATGAAAAATGAGTAAATAAATCAACAAAATATGTGATAGAGTAAGAAATTTTCATTAAAGGTGCAAGTACCCTCCAAATCTTCGAGTTTCCTAGCTTCTTAGATTCTTCAAATTCGAACCTTTTCAACAAGTTTATCACACTTCTCTCTAGAAGGCGAGAGTTTCTTTATAAAAACCCTAAGTAAAACCTAAATATAAACTTATGGAGGTTAGCCATCCCTCTTCCCCTCCAAAAGTTAGGGGTCCGTCCTCTCAAAATATTTAAACACTACATCATTAAACAGGTTGAAAAACAGGCATTTTTGCATAAAGTGGAAAGGGCGCTCCATATAGTTTGGAGTCGGCTCTCCATACAATTTTGAATAGGCAAAAGGTTTTATGGACTTTTGGAGCGGGTGCTCCAAACAATACGGAGTGGGCCCTCCATTCTGGCATACAAGCCTAAATTTAAAGATCCATATATCTTTCATTTTTCATCGAAATCGAGATGGTGACCACTCGATGGAAAGCTATGGAGCCAAAAATTCATATCCAACATCAAACACAAAAATTTTTTTTTGACCATTTGTATTTGACCCTTGGTGCATAAATCCTTCCAAAAACTCTTTTTTTTGACAAAATTGCTCCACTCGATGCTTGGTGTGTTGTATAAAAACCTCTATGGTTGATTGTACAACATCAAACAAAAATGAGCATTACCACACCCTATATAGAAGCCATGTGTTTTTTCGATAAAAGTAGCGGAGCTTGGGATCATCCAACCCCGCAAACAACAATGAAAATTTTTCTGTTAGAACTGTTAGGGATTGGGCAATCCTTGGACATTTCAAACTCTTCAATCTTAGTGTTGGAGAGAGCAGCCTAACATGGTTTTTGTGATTGAAACCATGATTGATTCAATGAGGTTACAATTGGTGAAGGAGAAGTGTGGTTTTAGTGTAGTAACGATTTACCTGGTAGAATGGGTTTTTGGTGAAAAGATTTGAATGTTCGATTAGTTTCTTTTTCAATTTACCATGTGCTAGTTGAGGTGTGCAACGAGGATGATAATCATATTTGGGCGGCCATGGGTGTTTATGGGTGGCCAGAGGCCACTAATAAACGTTTTATTGGGAGCTCATGGGGAACATTAGACTATCTCGTACGCTTCCTATGATATTTTTTGGGGATTTCAATGAGATACTCTATGCATTAGAGAAAGATGGGGGTGCATGTAGGAGGGAGTGTATGATGGAGGCTTTTAGAGATGTTGTGGAGCTTTGTGAACTTCATGACTTAGGTAAGGTAGTACATTTACTTGGCATCTCGGAAATGATCAAAAATAAGATGATTAGGGAGCGCCTTGATCGATTTTCAGCTTGTGACGAGTGGGGAGATATCTTCCCTCATGCCTGGCTTCGAAATTTTCCTTATTATCGCTTAGATCATGCCCTTATTTTGTTGTGTGTACACAGGAGAGTTTGAATGTCCGAGGGCGAAGAAAGTTGTTTCATTTCGAAGCATTATGGCTATCTAACCCGAATTACCATAAGGTAGTGAGAAATGCTTGGATCCGACGAGTTGGGAGGGGACGGTGTAGCGAAGAAATTTGAGAATTGTTCCTGTGCTTTGAGTGGTCCGGGTGCTGCTACTTTTGGCGATTTGAAGAAGAAAATTAAGAGGGAGGAGGAGGAGCTTTAGGCGTGGCAAGGGAAGGCTCCGGATGGTTTAATGTTGGCTAAGTTTCGTGAGTTAGTGGAAGAACTTGATACAATGCACCGGTTGCAAGAGACATATTGGCATGCCAAGGCTCAGGCCAACGAGTTGAAGGATGGTGATAAGAAGACATCATATTTTCATCATAAGGCTCAACAGCGAAAAAAGAGAAATTCTATTGTTCAGCTTAAAGTTGTTCAATGGTGAAAGGAGGAATAAGGAGGAGGACATTAGGAAAAATATTCTGGCTATTTTTCTGATATGCTCACTACGTTGAGTCTAGTTGATATGAATGATGCTCTTAGGAGAATTTCGGCAAGAGTTTCGGAGGATGCAAATAACTCCATGACCATGACACCAGATGTAAAGGAAGTGAAGTCAGTTTTGTTTCAGATGCACCCAAACAAAGCCCCTGGTATAGATGGTATGTATGCATGCTTTATTTTATCAACGGTTTTGGGTTATCATTGGGGGTATGTTATCAATTTTGTTGTTAAATGGTGGATGAGGGATGCAGATATTGACTTTCTGACCAAAACATGTATTGTGCTGATCCCTAATTGTAAAACCCCTCAACAAATGGGTGACTCTAGACCAATAAGTCTTTGTACAGTGCTTTACAAGATCATCTCTAAGTTGATGGCAAATAGGCTTAAATTATTTCTCTCTGACTTGATTTCTGCTCTCAAAGTATATATGTGCCCGGAAGACTTATAACTGACAATGTAATGCTGGATTTTGAAATATTCCATAAAATGAAACATAGAGGAGAAGGTAAGATAGGGTATATGACTTTCAAGTTAGATATGAGTAAGGCCTATGACAGAATGGAATGGTGTTTTGTGGAGAAGGTAATGTATAAAATGGGGTTCTATGATGGATGGGTGCAACATATTATGGCCTATTTATCGAGTGTTTCCTACTCGTTTAAGCTTAATGGGCTTGTGGAGGGGTGCATTACACCGTCGAGGGGACTTCGGCAGGGAGACCCGTTTTCCCCGTACCTTTTTCTTCTTTGTTCAGAAGCTTTTTCGAGTATGTTGGTCAAAGCAGCAAATGATGGGCTCATTCATGGAGCTCGGGTATGTAATACTGCTCGTATTTTCACACTTATTTTTTACAGATGACAATATTCTGTTTATTAGGGTGACACTTCAAGAATGCTATGTTGCGACTGATATTCTCAGTACGTATGAAAGAGCATTTAGTCAGAAAATTAATTTCAATAAATCTGAAGTGTTTTAGTAAAAATGTTGAGACGGATAGGAGAGAAGCTATTTGTGAGATGTTTGGAGTGAGAGAAGCGAAAAAACACGAGAAGTATTTGGGTTTTCCAACAGTGATAGGGAGGTAAAAAAAGATGGTGTTTGCCACATTGAAGGAGATGGTATGGAAGAAGTTACTGGGATGGAAAGAGAAATTGTTATCTAGAGTGGGCAAGGACGTGTTGCAGAAAGCCGTTATCCAACCTATACCAACATACATGATGATTTTAGCTGCTATTCCTGTTGGTATTCTTGATGAGATTAATAATATGTGTGCAAGATTTTGGTGGGGTGTTAGGGGTATGGAGCGCAAGATGCACTGAGTAAGTTGGGAGAAACTATGTTTGCCAAACTTTTATGGGGGTATGGGCTTCCGCGATCTTAAAATTTTTAATCAAGCGCTCCATGTAAAACAAGGATGAATATTGTTGTGTGATACTTGTTCTCTAACTAACCAGGTTATGGGAGCTGGATATTATAAAGATAGACTTTTCTGAAGGCTAGGAGAGGCTATGATCCGAGTTTTGTGTGGAGAAGCATTTGGGAAGTAAAATACTTCCTGTTGGAGGCTTAAAATGGCGAGTTGGGGATGGTAGGTTGATTGGAGTTTGAGATGAGGCGTGGCTCCCAGGCAGCTCTTCCTCAATAGTTATAATGCCTAACATGGAATCTCCTGTCATATTGCGGGTTGCAGATTTATTGGATGTGGATGGATGCTGGTGCGAGGCTGCTTTGGCGACTCATATAACGAAGGAAGATGCGGGCTTGGCTCGTGAAATTCCTTTGAGCATAAGGAGACCAAAGGATATAATGTACTAGTGGCTTGCGGTGGATGACATTTATTCCATAAGGTCGGGCTATTGGCTCGGTAGGTTGGGGCATTTGCATGGTTGTGCGGATCGTTTTGGTGGTGAGAGGGAGTGATATGTGGAAAGCGGTGTGGAAGATTGGTGGCCCTCCTAAGCTAATCCACTTCATTTGGCGTGTGTGTGTTGATGCCCTGGCTACGAAAGGTAGGCTTTTTGAGCATCACATTGTGGAAAAAGCAAATTGTAATTTTTGTGATGGCTCCCAAGAAAGTATTATACATGTTATCTTTCATTGCTCACTTGTATTGGATAATTGGAGTAACACTCCGTTCTCTCACTATCATTCGGATGCTCTGACAACCTCTTTCTTTGATTTACTTGTGTGGATAAAATCTCATATATATCCAAGGCCTAAATTTGCTTAGTTTTATGGCAGTAGCATGGGCTGGGTGGTGGTATCGTAACTCGATTACGCACGAGGAACAATGGTGTAATAGGGATGTGGGTGTGGTGGGTTTCCTCGTGCTGGTTGAAGACTACGAAGGATACGCGGCTGCTGTGCATCAGCCTCATCCTATGGCTCCTAATGTCGTGTCTCAGTCTAGGTGGATACATCCTAGTGAGGATGATTTCAGGGTGAATAGCGATGGAGTAGTTATGGGGGTTGAGGGGTCGGGTTTGGGAGTAGTTGTTAGAGATGGTAGTAGGAAGATTTGCTCGCTAGGAGTGAGGCGTGTAAGGGCTCGTTGGACAACACCTATGGCTGAAGCTGCTGCGGCTTTGTGGGGAATTCAACTAGCCAAAAGATATGGCTTCACTTCGGTGGAGCTGGAGAAGGATGCTCTCACTTTATCGCAGGCAATCTCGTTGAGGAAGATGGATTGTTCTCCCTTGGATCTTTTAATAAAAGACATTTGCGCTCTAGGCGAAAGTTTTATTTCTTTTCATGCTTTTTATGTAAACGTTGTGGGAATACTGTTGCCCACATGGTAGCTAGAACTCTTCCGTCTGATGTTAGAGAATAAGTTTTTGTTGATGGTTTTCCGGAAGGTATTCTAGCTTTGGCAGAACTTGATTTCTTTGAATATATTGGTCTACTTTTCCCCTCAGAAAAAAAAAAAGAGGAACAAGTACTCTGAACATGAGGAAAAAAGAGTTATATAAATATCACTCATCAGGAAAAGCGACGAGGGGGTGAACATATTTAGAATGAAAGGAGTTGTCAATAAGGATGGTCCGAGTAAGTTAGGGACGGGGAAATGGAGGGGGAGGTTCGAAAGTGAGTGGCAGTTCATGAGGGGTTTTTATGGGGGTGGCAGCAAGGCGATGGGTTGGAAGTGCGTCAGAGATTTTTTCAAGGGGTGGTAAAGGTCGAGGGGGTTGGCAGTGGGGTTGGGGGTTAGGGATGGGGTAACATTACGTGATATTTTTTTGGGGAGTGATGGAGGTTAGGAGCGGTGGTAGTGGGGTGGGGAAGGTATGGGATGGGGTGGCAGCACGTGGTTTTTTTCGGGGAGGTGATGGAGTTCATGGAGGGTTGGCACTCGGGTGGGGTGGCTGGGGGAGGTATGGGAGGGGGTGGCAGTGCTTACTTGGGGTTTTTTTAGGGGGGGTGTTGAGGTGGTCAGGGTGGAGGATGACAGTGGAGTTTGGGAGGAAGCGAGTAAGGGCGGTGATAAAAAAAATCAAAATAATAAAAATTAGTAGATGCCAATATGAGTGAAGGAGTTTACCGGTGGCAATAGGGTGAAGGAGTTCACCGGTTATAAAAGGTAACAACAGGTTAAGGGGTGTATTAGAAAGGATGTGGTAATATCTAGGATTTTTTTAAAATAACTAATTGGTGGGATTATTTCTAGCGGATTGCAAATGTTAAGATTATTCTAGTCAATTTTTTTTTAAATGTACTTTATACCAAACCTTCACTAGATTTTATCATTTTGAGGTAATGATTTGGCACTTTTAATGGCTAATTCTATGTTGTTTTCTCTCACTACATATTTTCTCGATTGTTAGTTTAGATCTCGCTTGAATACTTTGATGATCACCTTTTTATCATTTTTAATGTTAGATTAGTCCTTAAATCTAGTTTATTAGCCTAACTTCCATGATTTTTCATCTGGAATTTTGGTTTAATGTTTGATTTAGGGATGGATATTCAATTCTTCTGAGATTTGGGGAAGATTATGACTAGATGTTCGCCATCATTAATGATTTTATGAAGGTTTGGATTGATTGTTGGCAGTTTTTAGTCAATTTCATTGATTTTCTTTAGCGTCGTTTCTATGTAATTTATGGAGCGCTTGCTTATGCTCATTAAAATCATAGTGTCATGACGAAGAGATTCATTTGAAATTAGAAATATCACTAGAATGTTGAGTATGTTTGTCATGTTAAGTCGTTAAAGACCATCTAAAAAAAAAAGTGGTTAAAGATCAAGATTTTACTATTTCATTTCTGCCCCTATAGAAACCTTCCTTAAGAAAGGTGGTGACCGACGACGATAGTAGATGATGATAATGGTGAAGTGGAATTTTTAGTTCCTCTAATACGATTTTCAAACTGAATTGTAGAATTTTGAGATTGTGATTTCTGAAAAATTTTCTCAAAACTTCCGCTTCTTTCCTGACTTGAAGCATGAAGAACGAAAATTTAGCGCTCGCCAAATGTTTGTATTTGTCCACCATAATCAAAGGCTAGATGGTGCACACGCTAATACATATAGTATGGTAAACACACTTTTTTTAATAAGGTAAGGAGAAACCTTGACAAGTTGGGGGTAATAAAGGGGATTCGAACTTGTCAAGGGTGAGAATTGATCCCATGACCTCATGGAACCAGGAGAGAAGCTCTAACCACTAGGCTATCCCTCACTCTCCAGCATGGTGAGGACATACATGGATAAGAAGTCAAATGTATAGGGATATAACAAATCAAATTTACATAAATAACAAGCAGAATGAGCACATGTACGTGGATAACAAGCCAATGAACATATGTACATCTCTGTTGGTAAATGATCATTATATTATTGAGTTCATAATCTAGTCATTCATATTCATCGTGCATATGGTTCTCATCCTACAGATAAGTGTATCTTCTAATTTGGGACGAAAATATTTGGCGACACTTAGCTTTGGGGTTTAATTTTCAGTTTTTTCAATTTTGTTTTGCGTCCACTGTGTAAAGTACTATTGTACTTGTACTACTCCCTCTGTCCCATGATGTAGTGCTTGCTTTCTTATCGTACAATTTTCAAGATATATCTTTGACCTTCAATATCTTCAATTTTGTATTAGTAAAAATATAAAAAGAAATGATATTATGAAAGTACATATTGAGGCAAAACTAACAAGATCCTATATGAGTAATTTTTTTTTTTGTATATATTAATGAGAATATTTGTGTAAAGTTTTTAAAATTTGACCTCAATAAAGAGAAATAAACATTATATTATGAGACGGAGAGAGTATTGTAAAGTAAAATTGATAGTCTACGAAGTGTAGCAACTAACTCGATTTAACCATCATTGATAATTCTTTGCGGCAACCAAAATTTTTACAAGCATTTTTGGCCTACAGTAGATCAAAAATGATTTTCAGTTGCCCTCTTAGCTTTAAACTACTAAATCATAGCGACATGTTTGATAGCTAAATATCTTTTTTTTTCTGCGTTGAAGCTTGGAAAAATGACTCAATTATTGCAAGGGGAGAGTTATTCCACATTAATGTATTGCTCTCTTGTTCTCCTATTCTCATGACAGGGTTACTAGTTTTGGTCATTTAAAAGTTGTTTTTGCCTAATTAAATATTTTTTATTCTCATTTAACATTTCAAATTTAAATTTTCTTATTTGTTAGTCGATTTGCTCTCTGATTGGGTGTATCTAGGGTTACATATATCCGAATATACTATATAGATATTAAATAAGCACTAGGGTGAAGAGAAGTGAATAAAAACTATATAAAAAAGGTAAATTCGACATGTTGTAGTCATTCATAAAATTCCAAATCAAACTTGTCTACATTTTATTACGAGAACTTGTTGGTAATGGAGCATAATGGTCCAATTTAAAAAGAAAAACTATGTAGAACTCCAGAAAAATCCAATAACACTAAAACCTAATTGACTTTATAAAGTTTGAAAAAAAAATAGTTGAATGTTATAGAGTGCTACTAAATTTAATCATGACTTGGTTACAAGGTAATTTATTCACATAATTTCACTTGCACCGCCCAGCACCTTTCGTCTTTAACTTGAAGCAAGGCGTAGTATGACCATGTCGTGCATTATTCAAAATTATTTGAGACAAAGAAACAAAAAGGAAGCCGTTAGCAGATTGCATATAACTAACTTTTTAGAACAAATTTTTTATCTTTTTCTTGTCAACGGAACTAGAAAACATGATGAAAAACAGTTTCTTTTTCATCTTCACTTTTGTTTATACAATTCACTTTTTTAACAAGTCATTTTTGTCTTCACTGAGCTGAGTAATGAAGGTTGCCACCGAAAGAAAAATAAGGAAGTTTAGCCTTTAACCAATCACCGGGTGTTGTGTTTCATACTAGCTACATGGTGTGGTCAAAAAAGAGAGGTACCCTCCTTCCCTTTGAGCTAAATTGTCATGTGCTCATATCCCTTGAATTTAGGCTTTGTTTTTGTATGATCACTCTATTACATTATATGTTTGGTGGTTACTATAATCTTTATGTTTTCCTGGTCCTGGTCAATTGTATTTTAATTTCTTTTATCATTATTGGCATGGCATGATTATTGCTTATCATGTTGCCATCATTATAATTTTGGTCGGGATGAGCAACACTAGGTATTGAGTCAAAATTTAAGGAACTGGTTTTGATTGAGAATTTCTTAATTAAATGGGAACCACTCTCATTTAGGCCCTGTTTTTTTGTACTGAATTGGGCTAAAATGTGCTAAACTAAACTGAATTGAACTGAAATGAATGAAAACTGTGAGTGGAAACTATTGAACTGAACTGAACTGAGTTGAACTGAACTGAAAATAAGTCCAAAAGAACAGGGTCTTAAAATCATTCCTAAATTTTCCAACTCATATAAGAACCATCAAGTCCCAATTATGGTTCTGAGTATCCGATTACGTTAATAATTCACTAGCCTCATATGCACGTGATGTGTGCGACGACAAATTAACATCAATTAATGTGATAAACGAACAAGTATCAGAATGTAGTATATGTTAATATTGTTAGATGATATATGCTAATCTCTTTAATATCTGAGTAATTTATTGCGTAACATAACAATGAGAAATTGGATGGTATAAGCTTATTTCTTTTATATATTTGACTTATGAACATATTTTTAAATAATATATCTAATAATCATGATATATTTCTACATAAAAATTAAATGATGGGATAGATTATCCCAACTGACACAAATGACTACTACAAACCCTTAAATAAATAAAATGATAAATTATCCTAATCGACACATACGACAATTAAGCCATAAAATAAAAAGACGAGACTATCCTTTAAATTTTCTTAGCATGTTTATAGATTTTTAATGTATGCTATTTGAAATTGTAATTGCAATTGGAAGTTTAAGTAGAAACAAACTTTGTAAATTCTTCCTTTGTAATTGTTTGGAATTGCTTTAATTTAGAATTCTCTTTTTAAGCATATTTTTTTGGGAAAAATGTAAAGGATACATTACATCTTACTATATGTCAGGCAATCTTAACTTTCCTTTATGTAGATCAAGAAGGAATTGAATATTTTAAAATATGGATTTTTTTTATACGTGAAGGGCAGAAAACTAAGTTTATAGGAGGGCACCATAGATCCCCCTTGTATATATATGATAGAGATATATAAGTAATTTTAGAAAATATATGCAACATGTACCAAATGACTATTTATAGTTATTATTGTTCTGACATGATGTCTAATCGATTCTTATTGTCCACGTGTACGGATGTGATGAATCTAACTTAAAGGAAGATTCCTTCATTTGTCGTATTCAATGACCACCAAGAGTGTTGTTAGTTCACTTATAGACTCTGATCTGGTCATCGGGTAATGGTCACATCCTAATGTCATGTTGGTGGACATGTGGTACATCTCTCAGCTAAGGTAATTGGGTACCCATACACAAAGGGACTCCTCCAAAAGAAGAAAGTAAGGAACAAGAATACTAAACACATATCTACATGGTTCACTAATAATGCATTAGCTACAATCACTAGCCCAGTTCAAAAATGGGCTAGTGGAGACTTAAACAAAAGAATTAGAAGGGTTACAACATAATGGAGATGCTGATTTTATTAGTTAATACTTGAGAGGAGAGAGTAGATGTTACAACATAATGGAGTTAGATAAGAATTAGAAGGGTTTGTATAGTACTCCATATAATAACCTAAATATTATAGCTCGGTTCAAAGCGGGGCCCAAAACTTAAACAAAAGCTTCGTTGCGACCCCAAACCAGGGTGCTTTAGCCTTGGACCCCTACTCGCTGACCATGCAGCGAAACCCTCGTATTGGGTCGTTTGGAGCGCCAGATTCAAAGTATTCCAACATCATGCCCACAAATCGGATTAGAACAGCTATAGAAAGCAAAACATAAAGAGGGATGTTTTACGGTGGCTTTCTGAAAAAGGTTATTGTAATGATTTAATGGGAGCCATACATAGCTCCACATCAGCAGTAGGTATATATATATAAGGAAAAATTGATTATAATAATCCAACCTTTGGGCCGTTCGCTCAAAATAATCCAACCTTTTGATTATTATTTAATAATCCAACCTTTTAGTTGTATCTGCTCATAATGATCCATGAAACCGGTAACCTGTTGAAGTTGTAATTTTTTTTTTCCATATTTCTTTTTTTTTCTTCTCTAACCCCTCCCTCCCTATCTCTCTTCCTCCCCCTTACCACCCTTTAGTCCTTTACTCATGACTTCACCAGGAACCCCCCTCCCCTGCCCTCCCTCACCCCCCTCCCCTCCCCTCCCCTCCCCAACCCCCACTGTTAGCACCCCCTCCCCTCCACCGCCCTTTCGACCCCACTGTGAGCACCCCGCCCCCTCCCTGCCCTCCCCTACCCCCACTTTGAGCACCCCCACCAGCCCCCTCCCTCGTAGCAGCGCCTCCCCCTCTCCCTCCGCCGCATCCCCCTTCGAATCTCCCTCCCGCTCCTGCTCCCCCGCATCCCACTTCGAATACCCCTCCCCTCCACTCCCTCTCCTCTCCTCTTCCCGCATCCCCCTTCGAATCCCCTCCCACTCCCCTCCCACTCCCCTCCCGCTCCCCGCATCCCCCTTCGAATCCCGCAGCAGCGCCTCCCCCACCCTTCGAATCTCTCTCTCCTTCTTCTTGCTGATGGTGGTGGTGGTGTTTTGGGGTGGGGTGATATGGGGGTTGTTGGCAGTGGTGGTGGTGTGGGTGAAATAGGGGTTGTTGGTAGTGGTGGTGGTGTGGGTGAAATGCGGTTGGTAGTGGTGGTTGGTACTGCGGTGGGCAATGGTGGTTGGTACAGCGGTTGTGTGGTGGTGGTGGGGGGTTGTTGGCAGTGGTGGTGGTGGGGTGAAATGAAGATTGCTGTGGGAGTGGCAGTGGTGGTGGTGGGGGTGGGGTGTTGTTTGGTTATTTTAATTAAGATTAACATTGATTAATTAGATCATAACAAATCAGGGCAAGACACGTGTGCAATTAACCTATTCTAATGGTCACCTACCTGTTTCAACAGGTCACCGTGCATTGTTTGCGAATTGTCCTAAAAGGTTGGATTATTTTGAGCGAACGGCCCAAAGGTTGGATTATTAGAATCAATTTTTCCTATATATAATAGATGACGTTAAATACGGTATCTTTATAATATTTTGTACTTGTATTTGTATTTTAGGTAGTTTATGTTATATAAAAAAAGTTATGAAGAACTTCCAAAATTATATTTATTAGATTAAAATTATCTAATGTATTTGGTATTTATGATTTACGAACGTATACCGTACAATACACGACATTATACTTTGTAAAGTATGATTTTTTGGGGGAGTTTATTATTTACCGTCCGAATTTACCAAATAACCATCCTTATTTTTATATGTATTTTGTAATTTTTTTACATAAAAATATAAATTTTTATACAAATTTGTATTTTTTTTTGGGGGGGGGGGGGTTCCGTGAACAGTATTTTTTTTTAGATTTCAGTGAAGGGAGGAAGAAGGGAGAAACGGAAAGAAGGAAAAGAAGAGGTAGAGGGGCCGTCAGGCGAAGCGTGCGGGGGGGAGGCTATCGGATGGGGAAGTACGTGGGGCGGGAGGGAGAGGTTGGGGTTAGAGTTGCATTGTATTTCACTTTGCGAAGGAGAAGGGGCTTCGGGCTGGGATGGTGAGCGATGGCGAGGGGGCAGGGACGAAGAAAAAAGGAGAGGGGGAGGGCGAGGGAGGCAAAGTGTGAGAGTGGGGCATAGGCAGCCTGCGGGGGTTGGGGTGGGGGCGCAGGGGTAGGGGCTCAGGGGTGGGGGTGCAACGATAGGGTGGGGCTGGCGGGGAAGGTTTTGGTGGTGGATAGGTCGTAGTGGTTGTGAGGAAAAAGGAGTTGGGGAGGGGGAAAATACTGAGTTTTTATAAAGTATCAATATAAAGAATAATTTCATATATTATAAGGTTTAATTTCATATATTATAAGGTTTAATTTCATATATTATAAAGTACAACCTTTTCATATTATACAATTTAATTTATATAGTATAATTTTGTGTATTAAACTGTATAAGTTCTTAAATTACAAATACAAATGCATAAAATTTATTATCAATAACTGAGTATAAACTGCCAAAAATATATACACAAAAAATGACGAAGATTTCTCCATAAGTATATTAACATAAATAAACTATTGCCGATCTGGGAGGAATTTGTGGTTATCATTTCTTCCTTACAGTGGCCTCTTTTGAAGAAAGTTACCGTAAAATTTCCACATAAAGAGGGTCTTTCAAATGAAATCGATTTAGAATTGGAGTCTTATAGATTTTTTTTTTTTTTTTTTTGCTTATGTATTAATCATAGTAGAACTCAGATCTAGGCAATGATGAATTGGAAATTTGAAAGGATAAATTTGGTGTATAAACATTGTTGATAGAAAAGTCTGGTAATAAAAAATTTCGATCTTTAATTTTAGAGTTGCACTTGAAATAGGAAAAAAAATATATATATAATGGAGAACTATTGTTACTGTGTAGAATAAAAGTATAATAGAGAACTATTGTGCGGAATAAAAGTATAATGAAGAACTACTGTGTGAAATATTGAAAGTGGAACTATTGTATTCATGTTGTGCATCGTACTTGATGAAAGATGCAAAGGAAAGGTCCCTTCTAATAGTGAAAAACAGTGATGTGGGTTATGCCAAGACTTAGCTTGTTGCGCAATGGCCTTGTGTGTCACGCAAGTAGGGGTGTAAGTTCGATTTTTGGTTTGGTTTTGACCTCGCAACTGCACAAGGGTAGGGCTTCATTTAACGCGGCTGCATCATTTTTGTAGCCTTCAGATCCACCTGCTCACAGCAGATAAAGGGCTTGCACCACTAGCGCAAACATATGTTTCGAGCAGCTTCCAAATTTTAAATTGTTCTATTTAATTCCGAAATTTTTCTCATTTAGGGCAATCTAACCTAGTAAATGTATATGATATATATGGGGCCCAAAATTGTTAATATTTTATCAAAAGGATTTTCTAGGTTTCTTCACTTTAATTTCGTCCTTTAATCTGACTAATTAGATGGTAGTGTAATTTAATTATCTAATTTTTATGCAAAGCCTAGAGGAAGAGAAACATATGTGTTACTTGTGATCAACTCTAGCAACCCACATGCCTAACTCAAAAAATATCCAAGCTTCGGAAGATTTTTTTCGAACCAATATTTCAATTGGGATTGCTCAATCTAAATAATGGTAAAAATGGATTTGTGCATGATTTTTAGGCATGGATTCTGATACGTGTCATTTTCGCAACAAAATTAAATTTATAAATCACTCACGAACTCTAACAAATAGATAGGGAAAGTAAGGGTTGAATCCATAGAAACTGTATTATTATCTTAAACTAACTATTTAATTATATAAATAACTATTACTATATAATATGGGGAGTTTTCAAGTATTAAAGCTATACTAAAACTATTAAATCAAAATTATAAATATAAATTATAGGAAATAAATTTGGTTTTGAAATATAATAAGAAGTTAATATGAGACACGAAATTTCCTCTTGAGATAAGGTTTAATCATTGAATCTTAAACTAGTCGATCGATAGAAAGATTGGTTAACAAATAATCCCTTGAACGCAAGAAAATTAGCTTTATCATTCATACTAACTAAACCTCGTGAACGCACGCAAGTTCAGTCCTAATCAAATATTTCAATTTAACAATGAAAGCATGTATTAAATTAACAAACTTGATCGCTTTAAAAACACCAATCCATTAACTTTAATTAAGTCAAAAAGCTGTAACTAATTAAATTAAAATTAACATCACATAAAATTCCACCAACGAGGATTTTCTTTTCCTTTTGGTGTCCCCGTAATGTCAACACCCCAAGCCGCTTTTCTATGTTTATTTTTCTTTTCTTTATTATTTTCCTTCTCTCCTCCTTTCATCTAATACTCCACGCGAGTTTAAGTGGCAGCCTTAGGCTTTAGCCCACTTCTTCCAATTGGGCGTGAGTTAGCAAATTTTGCTGCTTCCCTATAATGTAATTTCGACCTCGTAAACATCTGAATTAGCTCTTGCCTCCTTCTCCGATTTCGGTCTCAGCTTTCTGTAGCCACGTGAATCGTCTCATTTTGACTTCGTATGAGTTAGATATGACCAAAATACTATATCAACCTTGCAGAATTAATAATACTCAAATTTAGTGCATCTTTTCAAACTCTTAGTTAAATAGGTTATCACTAAATAATTAATATAGACACAAATTCATCTTTTAAACACTAAAAATAACTATCAAGTGATTAAACCAAAATATCCTAAAAGTATAAAATTTCACCCATATAACTCAACAGACGACACTAAAAGTATTATATTAGAGGTTAAAAATATGTATAAATAGACACTTATCAGATTTTTTTGTTGCATGTATGCTATATGTGTAAGTATCAATTGTTAATCTATTACAAACACTAGATCAACTATACGGGGGGGGGGGGGTGAATTGTAGTTGTGGAGATTTTCGAACTTTTTGCGGATAATAAAAACTTGAAACCTAATAAAGAGAATAGTAAAGGAGAACAAAAGAAGATACTTTTAACAAGGTTCTCTTCCATAATTCTTTTGAATGAAACCTCAGCCTTTTATTTATAATAGTTATTACAACATATTATAAATTAATCTTCACTCTATTCCTCAAGGAACCAGTTCTTAGTCACCTTGTTCAGTTAACGTAGACATTATCTCCATGAAGTTCTCTCACTAAGTCCACGTACAATCAGCCATCACACCATAATTTTAGCGTGGATTTTGTTGAGCGTTGTTTGCTTGGGTGTACGTGGTTAATTACATCTCCTAGATTCTAGAAACTGACTGGCCAGTCAGTTTCCAGTCTTCCTAGAATCCAAGAACAACAGCTTGAATTCAGTTTCCTTCTTCATTGCCCGGTTTATTATTGCGTTATTTCAACAATTTTAATCAATCAACCTGTAGAACAACAAACAAATACTCCAACTAATATAATGGAATTTATTTTTATTCAAAATAATCTTCCATGTTATTAGGTTGATTCAAACCAATTTATATAATATAAAATTTGAGTGCATGCAAGAATTAATTTAAATAACTTGACTAGGTTAAACTCATAACCATTTCTCTATAAGTTATGATTAAATTAATTATTCACAAAAGACTATAAACTAATTTATATATAAAGATTAAAATCAAAGAAAATCTAAGTCTATATATAAATCCTAAATAAAACAGTTAATTCTAGACTCAATAATATATTATTTGTCATCATTAAAGTAATAAACACAACAATATTCTCCCTTTTTTATGATAGAAAATAATTGACAAATTTAATAAAGAAAATAATGAAAAAGAAAAGAAAGAAATATACAATTGATTTAGAAGACTCTCAGACTTTAAAACTAAGACTGTATGTACTCTAAGACTTTGACACTAAACTGTGACTAGGGACAGGCAACAAGGGACTAAGGAAAGTTCAGAAGTTTTCTAAGTCGGCCAAAATAAATCTTCCCCCTTTTGTCATCATTAAAACTAAATAATGAACCTGCAGCACTAGTAGAGTCAACAATCTTAAAATCAAGGCAAGTAGCTCTAACATTTTATCTCATAATATTAGTCATCGAAACATTCCAAGAGTAAGAAAAGCAGGAAAAAGCATAAAAACCATAAATATATCAGGAACAGAGTTTAAATGAGAAAAAGATACGACAATGAATGTGGTAAAAGAAGATCATAGATTGGTCAGAATTTCTTGTGATACCACAAGAAGAAGCAAAAATAAAGAGAGATGCAATTGTTTAAAAATTTATACAAGTCCAAAATAAACTGAAATATTATAGTCTTAATTAAGAGGGATTGAGATCAGGGAAGTTCAAGAATTGGAAAGGAGGCAACAACATAATCAATTTTGGACATTTAATACCATGAAGATTTATTTACTGTGATGCTTTACCTTTTTCTTAGACATTTAATATTCAATTTTAATGGGCATGCATTTAACATATTTTGAACTAATGCAATGAATGAAGTGTGAATGAAAAGAAGAAGTCGGAAAAATAAAGAAATAATAAAAAAAAAGTTATGAAAAAACATAAAAGAAAAAAAATATTTGAACTCATGTATATGATACACTTCAAGCTAAGTTGTGCAAGTACCATTTTTATTTACTCAATGTACTAGTGAGAACACTAAGGGGAATATTATAAGAGAAGTGCGAGTCCTTAACCTTGACTAAGGTGTACGAAAATATTCATGAAAGTTGCAGGACACATTGAGTAATGAATATTACTTAGGAAGTTAATTATAAAGACATTTTCATATTATTCTGATCATCCCTAATTTCAAGCAAATCTTTTCAAATCTTTCTCTAGAAATAGGTTTGGTCAAGATATCTGTAATTTGATTTTCAGTAGGACAAAATTCAACCTTAACTAAGTCTTTCTCAACGCAGTCCTTCAAGAAATGATGTCTAATATGAATATGCTTGACCCTAGAATGATGCATTGGATCTTTGGAATACATATAGCACTTATGTTATCACATGAAATAGGAACACATTTATACTTAATGTCAAAGTCACGTGCCTGTTGTTTGATCCACAGTACTTGGGAACAACAAGCAGCTGCTGCTACATACTCAGCTTCAGCTGTTGAGAGAGCAACAGTGTTTTGTTTCTTTGAACTCCAAGAAACCAAGCTTCCTCCTAGGAGCTGAGCAATTCCAGAAGTGCTTTTGCGATTTACCAAGTCCCTAGCATAGTCAGCATTAGAATAGCTAACTAGGTTGAAGATGTCACTTCGAGGATAGAACAAACAAAAATCATCACTTCCTTTCAAATACCTAAAATTCTTTTGACTGCTTCAAATGAGATTCCTTCGGATTTGACTGGAATCTAGCACATATTCCAACACTAAAATAAATGTCAGGTCTACTAACAGTTAGATAATGTAAAGATCCAATAATAACTCTGTATTTTTTCTGATCTACAACTTTACCACTTGGATCCTCGTCCAACCTTGTTTCCGTTCCTATAAGAGTGTGGTTGGTCTTTGCTTGTTCCAATCCATATTTCCTCAATAGTTCCTTTACATATTTTTGTTGATGGATCATTATTCCCTTTTCAGTTTGCTTGATTTGCAATCTAAGAAAAAAGTTTAATTCTCCCATAATGCTCATTTCACCAGTGGGACTGTGTAAAAAGCAAAGATAAAACCATTAAGAAAAGATGGGATTACTGACTAAAGGTAATTGTGAAATTTTCTACCATGGAAAATGTAAGCATTTGTCACGAATGATTTTTATGACAATATAAGTTAGGCTATAAATTATCCAGGACTTGTTGTAGTGGTAGAAGATGCAAACATTGCTTCACCGAATCGCCGAACAACAAAAAGAAATATTCCCTTCAGCCCTGCCCCTTGGCATTGTTGATGGACACGGGAGATGGGCCCTATGCTTAACTCACAAAGCCATCAACTAATCAAAGTTAGAACTTAGGAGTTTAGTGCTCACGTGTTGGGATTGTCATGCATACAAAACGGTATCAGTCTCTCAATAAAGATACTCAATCTGTTTTAGAATACATGTAATGTTGATATGTAGCTCACTAGTAGGAAAGCACCATATTTTCTACACAAAGTTATGAATTTTGTTCTTAAATATTTCATGTGTTTAGAAATAGTTGCACCATTTGTATAGTGTTTACTAGTACATCTTGCATTTTGATTATCTTTGGTGATTTATATTTTAGGAAAAACATAGTCATATGAGATCTTGTTAAATTCGTCTCAATGTATATTATTTTAATATCAACTTTTTATAATTTTACTTATTGATAATTAGAGATATTAATGTTTGAAATAATGCATTGGCAAAAGTGAAAACATGAAATGATGCAACTATTTCTAAACGGAGGAAGTATCGCAAATTAGATCCTACACCGAGGTGTAGGATGAGCGTCCTACACCTTGCCCATGTGGCTGACTTTTGGCAGTATTTTTTAAAGTGGGCCAGCTCTTTCTCTCTCATCACGTGAAACAATTTTTTTAATGTACAAATGCATATTGTTTGGTGTACAATAATCTACGAGTGTACATTTCGGGATTTTCAGTGATCAAAGCAATGACCTTCAATGTACATTGTTATTTTATTGAATTTCGGTATGAGATTGTAATTGTACATATTGAATTGCATTAGTGAACAAACATCAAACACACCAGTGTACAAAGAATGGAAATTACTCACTTGACATATTTCGGTATGGGACTGTAATTGTACATATTGGATTTCATTAATGAACAAACATAAGCACACCCAGTGTACAAAGATTGCAAATTACTCACTTGACATCAACTTCATGAATTGGGTTACTTTCAGCTGGGGGGTTGTCATTGTACATTTTGATTTTATTAATGAACAACCACGAAGCCAAGGATGTACAAGGAGGTTGAGTGTGGAAAAGAGAGAAGTGGTGAATTTCGGTATGAGACTGTAATTGTACATATTGAATTTCATTAGTGAACAAACATCAACACACCCAGTGTACAAAGATTGCAAATTACTCACTTGACATCAGCTTCAGGAATTGGGTTACGTTCAGCTGGGGGGTTGTCATTGTACATTTTGATTTTGTTGATGAACAACCACGAAGCCAAGAATGTACAAGGAGGTTGAGTGTGGAAAAGAGAGAAGTGGTGAACAGTATATGGGGGGACATCAAATCAGTTATTAAATGGTGAACAGTAACTGTCAAATCAGTTAGTTTTTGTATTTTTGACATGTACACTGGATGTAATGGGAATGTACATTAGCTGTCAAATCAATTACTTTTTTGCATGTTGAATGGTGTGTTTCATTCTTATTGCCTTGCGTTTTGGAGCTGGTGTAGGATGATCATCCTACACCTTGGTCCATGATCTACTAATTGAGGAAGTATAAGGTAAGACCATTTGCATGAGAGAAGTGTTATGTAGAGGACATGCCAGCCATGTTAGTGCTTGAGAGGGGGGTTGACACATGGTGGACTATAACACTTACCGAAGCAATTATAATAATATACATAGATATAGATATTGATATAAATTCCTCCATTTTGTATGTTAGCTTGATTAATATTGCACCAATATGTTTTACATATTAGCCTAAGTCAAGTATTACCAATGTTGTTAATAGTTAGGAATAGTATTACAACTGTTTGCAAAGAAGTAGACTAATTGTACAGTTCTCTCTTAATTAAGGGTGTATGACACCACCCTTTTAAGTGAAGTTGTGTTAGCAATCTGACCAAACCAAAATGCTAGTTAAAATGAAACTATGGATGTAACTTCGATAGAATAGAATTTTAGGATATATTTAGCAAAAGTAATTGTTGTGGTAGCTGACTCATAATAGACTAGTAGTTGTTAATATTTTGACTAGCTATTAGCAATCATATGTCTAGGTTTTAGGAATCCCTCAAATCTGTACAGTGAAGCTTAAAGAGCATCTTGTTAGGGATTTGATAAGGCTCGGATTATGCAAATAGAATTCAGTATTCGTTATAAATCGGCCCATAAATACAAACTCTGTTATGATTCAAAATGTCATGGAACAACAAGTTTATCATCTGATAAATGTCACATGTATCCAAATGAGTTTCATCTCGAGAGGTAAACAGATATGTCCTCCCCTTAATCTCGACCCAACTACAACCCATCTCTTTTCTTGTTCCTGGCCCCTTTGTTTCTCTCCTAGAGAATGAGACAGCATCCAATCTACAAGAGCCATGACCATTCACAACCTCGGAAGAAGGCCTTGATTCAGTAGACTCAAGTCTCGAAAGCTGATGAGCTGCATAAGCACCCAGCTCATAACGTCTCCATATCCTACATCCATTCATAATTGATCGCCAAAAGACAATTGCAGGTTCAAAGGGCATTTCCATGACAACCTGATACGCGTCTTCTAATAGCCCAGCACGCGCGAAAAGATCAGTCAAGCAGGCATAATGCTCAGGCCCGGGAATTATTCCATAATCTTTCTCCATAATTTGAAAATATTCCTTTCCTTCTTTAACAAAACCACAGAAGCAGCAACTCTGAAGAACCCCCAAGAAGGTTATACGGTCAGGAGAAACATGATTATACTGCATCTGATGGAATGTCCTGATTGCCCTCAAACCATTACCATGTTGAGCATAACCAGCAATCATACAGTTCCAACTAACAAGATTACGATGAGGCAAATCCTCGAAAACACACATCGCATCATCACTACTCCCACATTTCATGAACGTCGACAGAACTGCATTTCCAATATGGGAGTTCCCCTCATACCCCCTTTTGAGAAGTTGCAAGTAAAGTTGTTTGCTCATTGACAGCATTGCTAAATCAGCTGAAGCAGCCAAAGCAGTAGTGAACGAGTGCGAGTTTGGTACAACACCAGCTGTCAACATTTCCTTAAACAAACTCAAACTTTCAGCTGCAAGCCCATTGTGCTGAAAACCAGACATGACTGCAGCCCATGAAACCGCATTCCGCTCTGGCATCTCCTTAAACAAACGCCAAGCATCACTAATACGGGAACCCATACAAAGTCCAGTAATAATTGCTGTCCAACTGAAAGCATCTTTGCACGGCATACAAATGAAAAGCTTCAACGCAATGTGGATCATGTTTTCTCTACTATATCCAATTATCATAGTATTCCAAGAAACATTGTTTCTTTCAGGCATTTCGTCGAACAGTTGTCGTGCATGGTTAATCATGTGATTTTCCATGAAACCTCGTATCATGGCATTCCAAGCAACTATATCTTTATATAACATCCCATCAAAAATCTTCTTTGCGGCATCAATTTTTCTTCGTAAGGAAAGATTCAATATCCTTTTAGTAAGTAAGACTGTATCTTCATACTTAGGCAGATTGTGTTCTCTATTCTCATAATAATCTTGTATAAAAGGAGCTGAATATATCTCTTTGTTGTTAAGGTAAACAATGGTACTATACGAAATACGGGTTGCCATTTTGCCCGTCTTTGATGGAAGAAAGATATACTTTGAAAGTGGTAAAAAGCCCATGTCGAACGAACATGAATCGCATAGTCTATCGCAGGACTAGTATGGAAATAATCTAACAATCAGCAAAACTCAACTAATTATAAGAGCTCATTACCTGAATTTCGGATTTCATATTTGAATTGAGAGGACATGAAAGTTTAAATTTATAGCCGTTACAGGAATCGATTTTTCCAGTTAAGAACAAGATCTCGGTGATGCTATTTTTGATTTTCACTAGCAGTAGTTTCATACTTAATAGCATGGGCGGATACACTGGGGGTACAGTGGGTACAACTGTACCCCCATTAATTTAGAAAAAGCAGATATATATAGTTTACACATGCAGATTTTTATCAAAACTAGTGTTTGTTTCAGTGGTAAGGGAGAGGAAATTGATAAAAAAGTGTGAGGTTGCATGTTCGATTCTTGTAATCTACCTTTCAATCTTTTTTTTTTTTTTCTTACTCTTTCTTTTTTCTCAAATGTTCTTTAGCAACATTTTTTCTTACTCTTTCAGGCCCTCCTAAGTAAAAGGAATAACTTATTTAGAAGTTAAATATGCAATTCTTATTATACATACACCAATATGAATTATAGAAAGTTGCTAACTTATATTAAAATTATCGGGTTATTTTGTATTTTTTTATCTCACTTCTATGTACTTATTAAGTCATCATTTTTTCTTCTAATAACCATTTTTCACCTTATTCCATTAACATGATTATGTGACTTATATCAACAACAAATTTTAAAAAAATTCTTCTACAATAATTTATCTTTCAAAATTTCCTCGAAATTCAAATTCATTACCTTTATCCACATCTTGTATCGGAGCATTTATATCATATGATATTTTTTTCTTATATATTAATGGTATTTTGGTTAAAGTAGGCGAAATTTGGCTCCAAAAAAATAAAATATAGCCAAAGATTAGGGAAGGAAAAATGATATATTTTATGAATCTAGTTGCTCATTGTTCCGTACCCCCATTTCTGAATTTCTGGATCCGCCACTGCTTAATAGGCGGCGGTGTGTAAGAAGTAAGAATAGACAACATAGAGAGGAAGAACTAATAATTTATGGTAAAGAAGATGTGAGGAACAAATACCCATCGTTAATGGAGTAGATCGAAGAGAGAAGTTCTCTTGCGTGTATGCAATGTTACAGTGTCCTATTGCTGCCTGCTGGATTGGAAAATGGATTGGTTTGCTTGTATTATTATTTTTTTTTTTTTTAAACTTGAGGCCCCTCTAAAATAGAGGCCCTGTTTTGAGTCTCATTTTAGACTTGTTCAGCCGTTCAGGACCGAACCTGGACATACCTTTGTATATTATTATGGGGGTTATGGATGAACTGAGGTGAGAGAAGAAAAAAGGGTTATTATATAGTACTGTGTAATTTTTTGGAGGGAGAAATATGTGAGAGGGAAAAAATAACGTAATGCAAGGAAGTAAAATTTGGGAAAAGATAAATCAATTTTTAATTAATTTTTCTTTCCTCTCAAATACCTCCAATTTTGGGAGGAAAGATAAGGGGAGATTTATAAGGTTTTCTTTCCCCTCACTTAGTCACTTCCTTTCCTTTCCTATTAAATCCCTTGTTATTTCTTTTACCAAACATAGGTAAGTCTTTTTTTTCTTTCCGGCTCCTTTCTTTTCCATCCAATTCCTCTATACCAAACACACTGTTAGATATCCTTACCTTTTCAATTTCTCTCTCATAACTGTTTCATTTCTACTTAGGACCTGTTCTCCCCATCTTATTTTCAGTTCAGTTTAGTTCAATTCAGTTCAGATCAGTTCAGTTTAATTCAGTTCAGTTCAGTTCAGTTCAGATCAGTTCAGTTCATTTCTGTTCAGATCAGTTGTTTTATGCCGAAGAGAACAGGCCCTTACTCTGTTTTTCAGTTTTTGAGATATACTCCCTCCGTCCCAAAATATAGTTCCCATTTCCATTTTGGGTGTCCCAAAATATAGTTTCATTTCCATATTTAGTTCCACATTTTTCCGTAATTTGTCTAGAAAAATTGTGTCCCGTCATTTATTTGCTTCTTGAATTTTGTTTTTTCCTTTATTCAACCAAAATGTTATAATTAATGCTCTTTCACCAATTAATTCTCTATTCTCTCTCCTAAAATCATCTTTTTCTATAAAACATTTATTTAAATAAACAAAAAAAATCTTTATTATCCCTCTTATATTATACATGCATAAATTACCATGAAAAAAGGGAAATGAAAACTATATTTTGGGACGGAGGGAGTAGTTGATTGAAACATGCGTAGAAGAAGTCATCATAATAGAATAACATATCTTAATTTTATTAGGAATTAAGAAGTTTAATTATTGTTTATATAGAACTATAAAAATTATTCTATGAGTAAGAAAGATAACATCAACTTGAGTTACACAAAGATATAGGCCATGTTTTTTTCGTCTGGTCTGATCTGAATTTTTCTGATCTGGTCTGATATGATCTATGTGAATTTTTCATATTTGATTTGAACTTTTCTGATCTGAACTTTTCTAATCTGTCTGATCTGATGTGATCTAGTCTGATTTGAATATTTCTGATCTGATCTAATCTGATTTGATCTAAACTTTTTTGATCTAGTTTGATCTGAACTTTTCTGATTTAACTAATCTGAACTTTTCTGTTTGATTATTCTTATTATTATTAACGTCCAAGAAATTATTATAATTACAGTTATTTCACCAAATACCCCTCACAAATCACGAAAATCACCATATATCCGCAATGTTCCATATATTCACCGTATATCTCTGAGTTTTCGAAATCGTTCACCAAATACCTTTTTTCTAACAGATGTTACCTTATCGTTAGCGTTATTTTACAATTTTGATGAACTCCTAAACCCTGAAACCCTAACCTATAAACCCCTAAACCCTAAAACTCTAACCCTGACTCCTAACCCCTAAACCTAAACAAACCCACCACCCCTCCCTCCCCCTGCCAGCCCCCCAACCCAACTCCCCACCAGCCCACCAGCTCAATCCCCCATCCCTTTCCCCTCTGCCCCCCCATCCCCTCACCCCTTCCTCGCAACCCACCCTCCCCCTCCCCCTCCCCCTCCCCCCTCACCTGCAGCCACCCACCTCCTCCTCCATAGACCATCCTCCCCCTTCCCCCTCGTCCGCAGCCACCCACCCCCTCCTCCGTAGACCCCCCCCCTCTCCCTCTCCCCCTCCCCCTCCCTCGCAACCCACACCACCACAACTTGAACCTTCATCTGACCATCCTTTATCATCTTTGCGAAAATCGAACAAACCCCCGCATTAAAACATGCCAGATTTGGAAAATTCAAAAGCTTCAAGCCATAAACGGTATAAAAAATTGCACAAAAACTTGCAACAAAAAAAATTGAAGCTTAAGCCCTCAATAATGGCGGTTATTGGCGAAGGGGGAGTGGCGGATTTCGGACTAGGGAGAAGAAAGGGGGAGGGCGATGGAGGGAGGGGGAAGAGTAGAGGGTGGCAGGGGCCTGCGAGGGGTGGGGGCTGACAGGGGGGCCTACAAGGGGAAGGGTGGTGGAGACTGCGCCGGAAATGGTGTGGGGGCTGCACGAAAAATGGTGGTGGGGGAGGCATGTGGTGTGGGTGTGAGGTGGTGGTGATTAGAGTTGGGCATAAGGATTAGATAGTTAGGTTAATTAGGTATTATGATTAGGGGGTTATGGGGGAGGGAGGGGTTAATTAGGTTAATTGTGGCGAAATTGTAAATAATGTAAATGGCGAGTTAACATCCGTTAGAGAAAAGGGTATTTGGTGAACGTTTTCGGAAACTCAAAGCTATATGGTGAATTTCTGAAACATTGAGGGTATATGGTGAATTTCGTGATTTGTCGGAGGTATATGGTGAAAAAATCGTTATTATTATTATTATTATTATTATTATTATTATTATTATTATTATTATTATTATTATTATTTATTATTATTATTATTATTGTTGTTGTTGTTGTTGTTGTTGTTGTTATTATTATTATTATTACTATTATTATTACTATTATTATTATTATTATTATTATTATTATTATTATTATTATTATTATAATTATTATTATTATTATCATTATTATTATTATTATATTATTATTATTATTATTATTATTATTATTATTATTTGCATCTGATCTTAAATTCATTTCACCAGGTTTGGATAAGTTCATTTAAGATCAAACGCAAATAAATCCAGTTGACCAGATAAGTTTAATAAACAAAAATAAGTTGAATAGAACAGGTTCTTAACATCGTGGAGTAATTTATTAACATTTCGACTTTCTACTATATAGGTTTATAAAACTTCATAATAGGCTTAGCTAAAAATCTTTCAAATAATTATCAACACTTATTAATCTCTGTTTTAAATAATGTAATCATGACCTTTATTCTTGGCTACCCACAAATTTATATTTTTAGATGTCATATATGCTTGCCCTCGTTCGTCTCAACCCAAGGATCTTTTCCATGTCTGCTGCAACTGTCATCCTTAGACTAAGGTTTTTATAAAACACTTATTGATATAATTTAGTCACTCTAAATGGGGAAGAATTGTATTTTTTGAACTAACTTTTATTATGACACAACTTTTCATAGATATGTAATTATGCATCTTAACTAACTTTTCTAATAGTTTTGCACACATAGCGTGTATATAAAACTAGTATTGATATAATGCTTCTGCCTTCGTAGACACAATATGTAATTTTCTCGTTGACCTAAGATATAATATGTTGTTTCCTTAATATTTGTACTTCCAACGGTAATATCATATTTAGGGATGTCAACATGTCGGACTTCGATTGGATCATACATAATCCGACTCCGACCATACAATAAGTAGGATTTTCAATTTGAGTCCCACTCAGACTCCGAAAATCCGAGCCTTGTCCGACTTAAAATCTAACATCCGACTCCGATTTCGCTTTGACTCAAAATCTTAACTTCCGACTCTGGTCCGACTTATTTTTTGCCCTTTTTTATTAGAAAAATCTTCTATAATACAAATAATTTAATTAGTACTTTTTAAAATAATCATATGAAAAATCACATATAGTACAAATAATCTAAACATTACTATTTTTTTTATAATAATTTCTTCAATGGATATATATTAAATAATACAATTGCCTTAAAGTCAGAGTCAGATTATACATACATAATACATTAATCTAAACTGTACAAGGATTAATTGTCTTAAAATCGGAGTCAGATATCGAATTTTTTATAGGTTCTAACTCCGACCCTCCTAGTACTCGGATTTTTAAATGAAGTCGGATTCGAATTAGTTTTTTGGTCGGAGTCAACTAGAATTTTTTCCTTCACATCAAAGCGAACTAGGGTCAGATCCGGAATGGATTGTCATCCCTAGTTGCAAGTGCCTACACCTCGTCATCATCAAAACCAAACCAGATGCAAGTGAGTCTAGTAGAAGTGTAGAAATCATGGATAAGCACCAGGACAAAAGGCAACAAAAGCAACGGCAAAAGGTGAATAAGATGAAAACTAATGAGGTGTCTGAGAATTCGAAAAAAGCTTCATGTTATGCTGTTCTAATATTCAACTATCATAGTATGTTTTAAACTTGTACCTCCTACTGTTTAAATAATGTTAATAGTATTAATTTAATGTAATCATACTTATATATCAGAATTTTTAGTATTAAAAATATTTTTACTAAACTAGACCCTGGAAAGTAGCAATATTAAACTAGCTGTTGGAAAGTAACTTTACTAAACTAGCCGTTGAAAAATAACAATATTTTCAATGTAAAATGATTTTCATGAAAAACAATTTACAATAGAAAATACAATTCTAAAATTAGTTTTCTGTTTGATTTTATGTAAGAAAAATGATGACATAAAAAGAAAATGAAAGGAAAAGTAAGGAGGTAGGGCCTGTTCTCTTCGGCATAAAACAACTGAACTGAACTGAACTGAAATGAACTGAATTGAATTGAATTGAATTGAATTGAATTGAATTGAATTAAATTAAATTAGATTGATTAAAAAAAATTAAATTGAATGTAATAAATATATAAATAATATTTAAACAATAATAATATGAATATTAAATAATTATTATAATGATAAGTAATAATAATGAATAATAATAATAATTGTTTGGATATTTTTAAATGATAGTTATAAATAAATAATATTAATAACCATAAATTGATAATAATAATTAATGATAATAATGATAATTAATAATAATTATTTTATATTAATACTTGATGATGATATATAATAACAATCATAACAATAATATCAAAGAAATAAATTAATATTACTATTTTAATAATTAAATTTAATAATATAATAATATTTAGTAATAAAAATAATGATTGGGTTGAGCCACAAAAATTACATCATAAACCGTCTTGACGCGACTTGATTGGTTTATGGGCTAAAAAACATGAATTTATTTATGCTTTGACCTAAACCATGTTCCTCCTAATAATAATAGTAATAATAATGAGTAAAGCTATAATAAACAAAATAATATATAAATCAACAACAACAATAATAATAATAAAAATAATAATAATAATTTAAGAGAAAAAATGCTTTTACACTCTTTTGCAAACCAAACAATGTAAAATTAAAAATAAAGAAAAATAATTTTCCACAAAAATATTTTATACCCTATCAAACAGACCCCACGTATTAAAATATCTCCCACCGAGACTAGCACAAAATTATAATGGGCCGAGAACACATGACATTCTGTAAATGGAACAAATCAATTTGATAGTAAATCTATTGATTAATTCTCGGATACAAAGATGATGGGAGAAACACACATCACATCACCAAAAAAATCAACTACTAAGACAACCAAAATTTTAACTGAACAAATAACGTCTGTATTACTGTATCACTACTGATCAACCAGTTCTTACACAAGAATGCTGCATCTAATCAGATTCAAGCAGTCTCGCAGGGAAAGAGATATTACATTGAAACCATCCTACTATAATAGAGTTAAACTAATCATTCCGACCTAGACTGCGAAAACAACGAAACATAGTAGAATGCAAATACCTAAAGGGAAAGAGCTTCCAGAACATATTCATAATTTCTCCATGCAAAGTGTACATTATCTAAGCGATTTCAGTGCATCTAGAGGAGAAAATTGAGCAAACTGATGCACAAGACAACCTCATTGTTCAGCACTAATTGGGTGCATCTGCAGCAGCATTCCTCTAGCAACCTGCCTAGAAATCAGTTCTGCATCAAATATCACATTAAAATCGGCTCCTCTGCCTTGATTCTGCAACAGTTACACGGATCGACCTCCCATTCAGATCCTGCAGAACATGTAAAAGGTGATGTCATTATACAATTCATCATTAGAAAGTGGAAGAAACAAAGAATAGAGGGTGAAGAGATAGGTTATAAATCATATCAAGAACACAAGAAGTTTCATGTTGTACTTCCAAATTAACACATTCTGATACTAATAAGTAAGCCAATCCCATGTTAATCAAAATTAATTACACAATACTAATCTTCAAAAACAATCAAGCAACAATTATATACTTCTATAAATCAACCCTGATCAAAGACAAAAGTAAAAGATGATGTCTAGACTCTAGAGGGAGGCGATAGGAGAGGGAGAGAGTAACCCCTACCCTTACAACCATGAAAAATTTGGATAAGATGCGAGAAGAATGCTGCATAATATGATACTGATAGGACCAAGGTTATGTTTAAAACTGTTGCAAGAATATCATTTAACTTCACTCTATGCAGAACTAGAAGTTCACAATAAGAGGATATCTTTTGCAAGGAAAAACAAATTGATGCTCTTACCACGCCGTCTAAGGATTCAATGGCACTGTTGACTTCATCAGCAGAATTGTAAGTAACAAACCCAAAACCTCTAGAACGACCGCTATCCCTGTCATAGATCACCTTGGCTTCCACTACATCTCCTAATTCACTAAAGAGAGTCTTAAGGGCAGCATCATCAACTTTCCATGAAAGATTGCCAACATGAACACGGTTAGAGCTCCCAAAACCTGGTCCACCCCCTCTGCTACCACCTGCCCCACCTCTAGGTGAAAAATCATCCCTTTTAGGTGGTGGAGGTCCTGCATTCACTCTTAAAGACCTGCCATCAAGTTCCTGCATCATCACAAGTGTTCGTCATGTAAAGCAATGACATTTATAGCCAGAATGACCACCAAAATTTCATAATGCTACTTGAAAAACAGATTGATAGAACAGAAAATCCAAACAGCAAGAAGGATTAATGTGAAGTTCTACCTTAACCTATACAGAACCCTCAGAAAGCCAAAAAAGATAAGCTTCCCGCAAATGAAAGCATGGCAATTTAACCATGTGTTCCATAATATGAAATTTGAAAACAGTATCTTGGTTAAATTCACATGAAGAGTATATTGTCTCAATAATAGCTTTAACAAAGAGATTGAATCCACAACAGCAAGAAAGAGAAACATGGCAATTACAATGTATATCAACAACATTACGTTTACAGAGAGCCAATAAGTTTAGATTGCTCCAGTAGTTGTAATGAGCGACATCAGTTCACATAACAGGCAACAGGTTAATATAAATTCAGATAAGTACAGACAAGAGACCTATCTTAGAGTTAATATAAATTTATAGTTCACAGAAAGAGAGGTTCACGCAATAAAAATGAAGCCTTATTAGACCTTATCTAAACTTATGCTTTATCTTAAACTATTTAACTTCCCCTAAAATAGTACAAAGTTTTAATAGACCTAATATGAATTCACCTTATTACTGATTAGACCTTATACATTGTTAGACTTTCACCTACAAGAACAAATGCTCATAAAAAAAAGAACATTATCTTAACTTAATACACCTTATCTTAAAAGTATTAGACCTTATATGTATTCACCTTACTTATTATACCTTATTTTTAGACTTACATCTACAGGAACAACCTTATCTCAACTTATTTTACACCTTATCCAGAACAATCTTCAAGAACCCTTATCCAGAACTAATCCGAACTTGTAATTTTCTACAACCTTCAAGAACCCTTATCTAAACTTATTACACCTTATCCAGAACAACATTCAGGAACCCTTATCCAGAACTAATCCGAACTTGTAATTTTCTTTAACAAACTACCCATCTAGACAGTTTCATGGAACATATAAGAATAACATATTATTGCTCATAGAACAAATAATTCAACACATAAGAAGACGCAAATTTTTTATGTCACATAGTAGAATTCACATCATTTTCCCTCTACAATAAATCTACACCACATCAACAAAACCAACACAGAAATTCCAAACCATTAGCTTTAAACAAAATAGATAGCAAAATTTACTCGAACAAACAATCTAAATTTAAGATGCAAAACAATTAGAGAATTTACATAGCCATTGAATTGTTGTGCAGCTGCTTCTACTTCCTCAACTGTAGACATAGTCACAAACCCAAACCCTCTGCTTCTTCCAGTTAGTTTATCATATATAACCTGCACAAGACAAACCAATCAATTCTTCAAACTATAAACCAAAACGACGTGTCCTAAAATAAATAAATAGTTTAGAGTCAGGCTAAGGCCCATTCATTTGTACTACGAGAAACTGAACTGAACTAAAATTAAATAAATTAGACTGAAATTAACTGAACTGCGAGAAACTAAACTGAAATTAAATAAACTGCGAGAAACTGAACTGAAATTAACTTAACCCAGAAAGATAAGATAGTAAAAAAAAATTACCTCAACCATTTCAACAGTTCCAGCAGAACCAAACAAACCAGCAAGGTCAGAACTGTCAACATTAAAAGGAAGATTACCCACAAAAAGTTTAAGGTCAGGGGAGAAATTAGGCTGTTGTTCTCTCTCATCACTCATAACATCTTCCTCTTGCTCATACTCTGAAGAAACGGCAACGTTTTGGACAAAACGAGAAGAAATGGATTCATACCGTTTTAGAGAGGGAAATGCGACGGAATTTGGTGAAGTTTTGGATGCAGAAGAAGAAGAGAGGAAAGAGAAAAAGGGTAGTGAAGGAGTTGAAGATTTAGAAAGACCCAATGTTTTGGGTGTGAAAGAAGCGAGAAAAGAGGCGGAAGCCATTGATGTTTGTTTGAGAGAGAAAGAGATAAGGGAGAAAGATAGAGAAGAGAAGAGGAAGAAAAAGAGCGATAAGGTTTTTGAAGAAGCAGCTGCAAAATGGTATGGTATAGAGGGGATATTTATTGTCATCAAAATACACAAGTTGGAAACTGATATTTGAGGATATTTTTTTTTGGGAGTAAGGGGCCAAATCTTATGGCCCAAATGGCCAAATTGTGAAAATTGGAGATAAAGTTGTGATTTTTTTCTTTATGCCATATGATATATGATGTCTATTGTTTAGTTCTTATATCAAGTAGTTGTGTGTTGTACTAGATGTGACCCTCAAAAGAAGCCTATGTTGCTTAATATTCACCACTCGTTCTCGGATGGACCATGAGGGTTTACTGAAAAGATGGCAATGGGCTGGGATTGGGGTTGGGGACGGATTTACATAAGTTAGCAATCGAATGGGGTTGGAACTCGGATTTGACCCGTCCAAGTCAAAATCATGGACCAGGCGTGAAACGAGCTCATGGATCGAGTGGTATTATGTGTTGATTCGTGCTAGTTTGTGCTTTTAACATACTGATATGTATTAGTTTCGGGTTTGTTATGTCTTAAACGACCTAAGTGAGTTCATTTGCGTTCCATAGTCCCAAAGGCGAGTAATAAGAAGGTTTTTTTGAATAGTGAATTTATTAATGTATGTATGAGGAATTAGCAACTAAAAACAAGTACAAAGATGCAAATGGAAGTTGTTTACATTGTATTTTCTTCATTTCAAAAATAACTCAATAGTCAACACCTACCTTTTTACAAATTTTGACCATTAAATCTTAAATGCCAACTTTTTAAATATTAAAATTCCATTATCTTTACTATTACATAATTGATATATGAATGCACAAAGTAGAATGTTATAAATCGCGAAAAGTACAAGTATTATATCCTTTAAATAATAAAGAAAGTATACATTTTTAGAGCTTATGGGTTGTTAGTTTTAGTGAATTTAACTACAACACAATCAAGATCCATGATGGGGGTATAGCTTGATAACCTCATAGCAGCCTACATATGTTTGATTCGATCCTGGATAGGATGGTATATCTTATTTCAGCTATTGGCTCAAATTGGTAATGACTTATGTGTCTCATTCAACTGGAATTTGTTTATTTTAAAAGGCGTTGTTTACTTTTACCAAATAGTCGTCCCTTTTTCTTCTCTTTCCTCACTTTTCTCTCTAAAAAACCTAGTTTTCTTTTTTTATCGAGGAGCTACCACCATATTTTTGGGTGATGGTTTTCCCCGTTTTTCTACTACTGGATTTTAATATTTTGTTTTACGAAATATTTCCAATTTCTCTTTAATGAAAAGTTGTTCTACCCATAGATTGGGGTATATCTACCAATATAGTTAGATTTTTTTTATCTATTTCCTCATGATAATTCAGGTATTTTTTTTTTCCTTTTTTTTATAGATGGATTTGCTAATGAGAACTTGTTAAGTTTTACTAGTTCTTTATTTTACAAACAATTGAATCGAATTAAGTTTTATGTCAAACCTACAACAGATCAATAGATGCCATCGTAGATGATTGTATCAAACATCGATGTGAGAAGAGAATTTGCCTACCATTGACCTTTTGATCCCCTGGTACCGCGAGCTTGAGATGATCACATAGTGTTCTGATAGATTAGGCAGCTAAACTTAAGGAGAAGCCAGTATATACTTATACCAAAAGAAAAATGAAAAAGAAAAGAGGATTTGCATAAGTGTCATAGTTTTGATATAATTGAAATTTTATTTGATCTCACTTGATATGTATTAGTTAGTTTTGATTTATATTTTAAATATCGTGTAACTTTAAATCAATGAATTAATTTTAATTTTTAAGAAAATGAAAATACCTTGTTTGAAACTTCTACCTAAATGATACAGATATGAATAATAGGTGCTCATTGTAAGGCCTGAATCATCAATATATAAGGTTCAGAACTTAGCATTCGAACACCAATTCATTTTCAAATACACTTTAATCTATCTACTATAATTATTAAAAAAACGTGCGCAACAATTGTAAGGTTTGTGCCCTCTATAAGTCGTCTTTTTCCTATCAAACTCTACATTCAATTTGTATGAAACTCTTCACTTTATAAATTAAGGTTTTTTCACCATATATCCCAGACAAAATTTTTTTTGCGACGTATACCCTTTCAACTTTCCAAATTCACCATATACTCCCTCCGTTTCCTAAAGATCTTCACTCTTTTCGTTTAAGGGTGTTTCCAAAAGATCTTCCCACTTTTGCTTTATTCCTTATTTGGCAAAACAAATTTCCCTATTTACCCTCTCATGTCACTATCATATGGTCCACCATTACATTATTAATTCAATTTTACTCCCTTTCTCTCTCCTACTTCAACCCCTTTTTATTTGTTTATTTATCTTAACCCCTTTCTCTCTCCTACTTTACTCATACCATGCCCCACACAACTTGATTTTCCTTGGTATCTGTAGGAACAGTAAGTGGGAAGATCTTTAGGAAACGGAGGGAGTACCCCTCACTTTTTGAAAAATACATCAACTTGCCCTTAATGACTAACGGCGTCAATGTCCGTTAGTCATTAACCCCCTAATCCCCCCCAACCCTAATTAGCTAGTCTAAATCTAAGTCAAACCTTAACGCTCATCTCAAAATCTAAGTCCCTAATCCTAACCACCCCTCCCCCACCCCTTACCCTTTCCCCCCACTGCCTCCACCAACCCAACAGCCCCCTCCCCCACCACCCTCGAAGCCCCCTCCCTCCTCCCCCTCCTCCCCCTGCCCAGCAGACAGCCCCCTCCCCATCACCACGACCCCAGCACCCCCGCAACAAACCCCAACCCCAGCACCCCTACAACTCGCGTTGCACCCTCACGCAGCCGCGCCACTGCCGCTGCACCCCCTCCACCGAAACACGTCCACATCCGCGCCGCCTTTCTCCCTCTGCTGCTCCGCCATTCTCCCTCGCTCACCAATTCGCTCCAGTCGTTTAGAGGGTTATTGCTGGGTTGCGGAAGGAGTGGAGGGAGGTTACAATGCGTCGGGGAAGGGGGTGTCAGCGGCAGGGGAGGGGGTCGACGGGGAAAGGGGATGGGGTCGCGAGGGAAGGGAAGGGGAGGGAAGGGGGTCGACGAGGAAAGGGGATGGGGTCACGGGGGAAGGGGAGGGAAGGGGGGTTGACGGGGAAAGGGGAGGCTCCGGGGGTGGTGGTGGTGAGGGGGAGGGAAGGGCAGGGGTGGGGCAGGGGTGGTTAGGGTTACGATATTAGATTAGGGTTAGGGTATTACATTAGAGTTAGGTTAGTTAATTAAAATCAGGAGAGGATTAGGGCCTAATGACTAACGGAAGTGTAATACCGTTAGTCAAAAGGGCAAGTTGATGCATTTTTCAAAAAGTGAGGGGTATATGGTAGATTTGGAAAGTTGAAAGGGTATACGGTGCAAACAAAAAATTTGTCAGGGGTATATGGTGAAAAAACCGTATAAATTATCATCTAACCACCAAAATATGTTTTTAACTTGGGACAAAATATCAAAACAATATATTTTTGTACCTTATTAATAGCACCTAGGGCTCACCCAGAACTAACAATTAGTTCTTATTAAAGAAAGTCAACATAAGATTTGAACAAGTATAAACTCAAACATAAAACCTAATGCAAATTTACAAAAGTCAATAATAGAGAACATGCATCAAATGAATCACGAACTAGTTATTGTCACAATCAAATTCAAAGATAACTAGTCCATTAAAAAGTACCCAGGAAGTAAAGATGGCCAATGAACAGGCTGGGCAGGTTGGGCTTGGGCTTTCACGGTTCATAGGACGGGTTCGGTGGTCTAGTGGGTTGGACCAGGTTGGCGCGGACTGGTGGATTGCACTGAATTTTTGAATTTTTTTTTTAAAAAATAGGAGTAATGTACAATTAGTAATTTAAAGTTTACCAAACCCATAAACTATTTCTTTGAGTTTGGGTTTGGCATACTCCTGTGCCTAATAAAAGAACACATTCATATCGTGATTCCTGGATATGAACACTATGCTATGAACTTTAGATTAATTGGCTTTCTTATTTCAATAGTTTTATTTCTAATAGAATATGATAATCTTAAGGAGCTCATATTGTCAAACTTAAATATTGGTTTACCACCATGTGATAGTTAGATATTGCATATATGCCCAGATTTTAGTTAGTAGGACTGTAGGACGGTAGAAGTATTATATAAAGGTGTTTTCGTTTAAAACCTCGCAACATGGAATTTTCGCATTGAATTGGCAACTTTGCACGTTTTCTTTTTTTTCTTTGATAAAATATAAACTTTTATTAATCAATAAAGGACCATATATACATTCGGAAGCTATTCAGAAACTTTTTCTCTCTCTACACCCTTCCCACAAAGAAAACACTAGCGGAAATCAAGTCCCCACCACCCGTAGGCTCGTTGGGTGATCCCTTGCTCTCACGTTCGTGGCCGCAGGGTCGCCAACGAGCCTGCCTCCTCTACGTTTCTTCATCGTTGCTCGTCCCCCTTGTGCGGTTTTTTCCCTTAGTCATCGCCGTTAGTTCGTCCCATCCTCCCTCCCCCTTCCCTTGTTCCCATGTCCCCAGTCCCACGTCTCCCCCTTCCCCTCCCCTGATCGATACGTCCCTGCCCCTCCCCCTGTTGTGTGCGTCCTCGTCGAGTTTCCCCTTCCCGTGGCCTATCCCTAGTCTTGCATATCTCGTTCCCTTCCCTTGCTGTGTGGTCGAGTCTCCCCTTCCCCTTGTTCAGTGTTCAAGGCTTCCCTTCCCCCTCCCCCCGGTTAGTATTGGTCTCCCCTTCCCCCTCCCCGGTTTGTGGTAGTGTTTTCCCATCCCCCTCCCTTGTTTATGGTCAAGTGTCCCCTTCTCCCCTATTTGTGTCATCTACTAGTATGAATCTAATAGTATTTAATTTTTTCTAGATCCAATAACACATGCCTTTTGTGTATGGTTGTGCTTGGGTGTTCGTTAGTGGTGATTGATGGGTAGTACATGGTTCTTGGTTTCCTATGACAAAGGAAGATCTAGGTAACCTGGTTAATAGAGCCACTAATCTTGAGTTGGCCATGGGGTTTATGGCGCTTTAGGACTTCAAGTGTTGGTTAAGATGATAGGAGGTTCTCAATTTGTATTTGTTGTGCGTCGTTCTTCAAGGTTTGGGACTGTGAGGTTGGATTTTCAGATCCACAGAAGTTCATCAATCTAACTCGCCCCAAGTTCTCGTGATGGCTTCAGGTGTCATTACACCTAAAAAATGCATCTTATGGGAGACCCTCCAATTTGATTTGGAGCACGTTTCAACCTCCACCTCTTTCGAGTTTCAGACTAGTGAAACAAAACTCCGAGTACCATCGCAGCAGGGTCAGAAGTCACCAAATGACGTGACTTTATTGTTTGTTGAATCAGTAGAATAGGATGTTTCTCTTCAAGGACCTTGGGATTTAGCATCTAGTGGACATTGGGGACTACTAACTGTCGTGCGGCAATCTCTCTCATCGTCAAGGTTTGGTATCTCAACATGTTCCTTCCCATATCAGGTCTTTTTCATCAAGACATATAACCTAACCTCACTCACTATCGCTCAAGACAAACTACTTTTGGACTGACACGTAATAGTTAGCTTTTTCTTTATAAAATATGTACGAGCTAATAAAGCTCTTGTTAGTTTTAGTTTATTTCTGTTTGATTGTATTAGCATTAGGCTGTACTTCAATTTTTAATTATTGCAATTCTCGATGTAAAAAAAAAAAGACCATACACCTATTTTTAAACATATATAAATAATAATCTCTATCTATCAAAGGTATACTTTGATATTAATTAAAAATAAAATCATGAGTTGATGAGTAATATATTATTGTTAATGATATATTAATATATAGCATTCATTATATAATTTAGTCCTTAACAACTATTACCATTATATTAAATATTTAATACATGTAAAGTAATATAAATAAACAACGATCCATATTATTCATAATTAATAGCATTTATTTTACCATAACTTGTTTATTTATTTATTATTACATCTTACTCTTACAATGTACACTTTCATAGTAATTTAAATTAAAATCAATTGTAAATATTCAAAGTTCATAAATATTTACATTTTCATAGTAATTTAAATAGAAAACAATTACAAATATTCAAAGTTCATAAGTCATACCATTGGTTTTTATTTTAAATTTCATGATTTGCTCTCAATTTGTATAAAATTAAGATGCCTACATATCATTAATTTGATAAATGAATCAAAACCAACGTAGTTCTTACTATTACATGTATAGTTGTTGATTTGTTTGTTTGGGGGTTGGGGGGGGGGGGGGTTTTGAACTTGAACTTACTTTCAAAAACTTGAGATTAAAATTAAGTTGCATATATATCCCAAAGGAATCAAAGCCACACTCATTTATCATACGTAGAGATGTAAATGGATCGGGTTCGGGGTCCATCACACCATCCATCTCCACCCGAATCCATCCATCCATTTGTAACCGGGTTAAACGGATGGATCGGGTGATTAACGGGTGAAATCAAATAGTATTAGGAGAAGAAAGAAAAACTATTAACAAGAACCACTAATCCATTTATATAATTCTACTTACTATGTAAATTGTCTCCAAACTAACCCTAATCCACATTATTAATATTTATATACTTATATTATCATCTTGTAACTTTTGGGCTATAGATTAATAAAGCTGTAAATATGAAAAAGCCAAAAATTAAAAAAATAGTAATTTTTTTACTTTAAACGGGTGACAGATCGAGTGGTAAACGGATGATGGGTCGGGTGATGGATGAAAAAATATCACCTGAACCCGACCCGCACCCATCACCCGATTATCCGTCACCCAGCTATTATCCGTCACCCAGCTATTATCCGTTTAAATCAGGTTTTTCACCCACTTAATAAACCGGGTGGAGCGGATGGTCGGGTGATCCACTGGATATTGCCATATCTAATCATGCGTACCTCGTTTCACGGATCAAGCAATGTCGTCGCCTTCACTGTAAAGGGCAACGAGTTCAGAGATACTTGTTCCACCATCCAAACCAGATTCAGATGTCATTAAGGGTCACCCTCATCACCGTCCTCAATCTTCATACCTTGTGTTCTCCTCTCCCCTTGATCCCATACCTTTTCGCACAAACATATTTCAATGCTTTCGGGGGATAGTTGAGATCTTTTTTCACCGAGAACTTGTCTACGTGCACTAAAAGCAAACTCGGAAGCAATTGTTGAAGCAAGGACAACAAGAATGTCTCTTGCAATCCTTGCTAATATAGGAAAATCACCGGGCCTAAAGCGTTGTTTCCACCAGCTTAAGTATTTAAAAATCACTATCAATGTCATATTAAACGTAACATTCATTAAACTCTTTGTAATTAGATGGTAATGAGGATGACGAACTAGCCATTCTTGGTTTTTTTAAGAATTTTGGAAATTAATGGTTCTTACCTACCTTTGGCCTTGTTCGGTTATGCAACATATGCTCTTTAGGGATTGTATAGCATCACATAATTAACATAAAGAGCCTCTAAAGCATGTTTACAACGTAGAATATATGATTCATTCTCATAAACAATACCTGAACAATCATAATATAACTCAAACACATCTTTCAAACCTTCAACTTTAACCCTGGAGTCAAGAATAGTAGCTAAACCATAAATGATAGGGAACTCACTAAAATTCTTGTACTATTTATCTTCAGGGAATCAAGAATAGTACGGATTGACGATACATCAATACTACTATTGATTGAATTAGCAATCTTAATGCATTCCAAAATAACAACATGCAAATTAGGCTGGTAAACATAAGAAAACACATTTGTGGCGTCATCAAAAGCTTTTAACACATCACAAATGAGAATGACATTGGTCCAATGTTCATTAGGAATTAAGGCATTGATATTCTCTTGTGACTCATTATAAATAATGATCAGCACATCATGATAATCTATAGCTTGGTTTAGTAACTTATAGGTTGAACTCCAACAAGTTGGAGTGTCAATACACCATCGTCTCTTCTTTAGGCCTCTTTCCTTACATAAGGCCATGTAACGTCTTTGAACATTCCGTGAAACTCTAATCCACATTGTAACAGTTTTAATAGGGGATAACAAAGGTTCTAGTTCATTCATACCCTATTGGACACACAAGTTCAGAATATGAGCACAACAACAAACATGTAATAGTGCACCATCTATAAGCAAGGGAAGCTCAATATCAAATTTCAAGTACTCGATACACTTTGTGTTAGTAGTAGCGTTATCAAAAGACAAAGAAAACATTTTTGCGATTCAAATTAAAAGTTTTCAAACAAGTCATAATACGAGCTTGCAAATTGAACCCACTATGGGACTCATCCATAACTTCAAAACAAATTATCCATTTTTGCAAATACCAATTATCATCAACCTAATGAGCGGTGACCCATATAAATGGCTCATCACAAAAGAAGTACACGTATCATACGTCAAGCTAATCCGACACTCAATTGTACGAAACATTTTAATCAAATGCCCTCTATACTTATAGTAAAGTTGTTGGGTATGATGTTTTAAAGTGTTTCTTGGAATACATCTAAACTGGCTTGCATACATGTTCTATTCCACTCCTTAAAGTTTGGTGACTCACCATGATTAAAAGGCAATTCATCAAGAGAGTGACATATTTGCTAAAACCATCTAGTAGCATCTCTGTTATAAAAGAAACGCTTACCTCCACCGGGTTCCTTACCAAAATACCCGTACAATTGTCCTTGATACTTTCACTAGCACCACCAACATGAACATTATCAGGTGTCATACTATGCTTTTCTTTCAAATGACGTCCCAAAGTATTATTGGTTCCACCACCTTGTTTCCATTTGAACTTAGGAATCGGTTGTTTCTTGGAGATTAGATAGCAGACTCAAAAGATGGAAATGGGGGAAGAACATACTTTGTTTTGGTGTTTGCAAAGTGATGAGATCTAATAAGGGAAGAAGCGTTCGATTGCTAAAGTCTTAGAGAGAAGGAAAAAAGGGTTTGGTGTTTAGTAAAAAGAATGATATTAACATGATTAATGATATTCCACTATTATAATATTTTGGATGCCTTATATAATTATACTACTCTAAATTGTTAAGCTTAAATATTTATAATTAAGGGCATCTTTATATTATGTCTATATATTAATTACTAATCTAAATGTAGTACTCTAAATTTTTAAGCATTGAAATTAAATAGTTCGCAGTAAAATTAATACTATACTTTTATTTTTGAAATAGATGGAGAAAGGAAGCCAACAAATTGAAAGTAAAGCTAGAGGTTGAAACTTCATGGATGTGGTCATATTATGAACGAATACTAGTTGTCGGCCAACAGAAGAGTCAAAATTTACCCAAAATATTACATACTTATTGCTAATTATGCAAGAATTTGGGTAAACCACCAATTTCCAAGTTCAAAAGGAAACAAGTTGGTGGAATCGGTACTCTGGGATGTTGTTTCAAAGAAAAGTATGGTATGCCACTGATAATGTTCATGTTGTGGTGCTAGTGAAAGTGTCCAATGACAATTGTACGAGTATTTTGGTAAGGAATCTGGTGGAGGTAAGCATTTCTTTTATAACAGAAATGCTATGATTGATGGTTTTAACAAATATGTCACTCTTTTGATGAATTGCCTTTTAATCATGGTGAGTCACCAAACTTTAAGGAGTGGAATAGAACATGTATGCAAGCCAGTTTAGATGTATTCCAAGAAACACTCTAAAACATCATACCCAACAACTTAACTACAAGTATAGAGGGCATTTGATTGAAATGTTTCGTACAATTGAGTGTCAGATTAGCTTGACTTATGATACGTGTACTTCTTGTTGTGATAAGCCATTTATATGGGTCACCGCTCATTAGGTTGATGATAATTGGTATTTGCAAAAATGGATAATTTGTTTTGAAGTTATGGATAAGTCTTATAGTGTTTTCAATTTGAAAGCTCGTATTATGACTTGTTTGAAAACTTTTAATTTGAATCGCAAAATGTTTTCTTTGTCTTTTGATAACGCTACTATTAACACAAAGTTTATCGAGTACTTGAATGTTGATATTGAGCTTCCTTTGCTTATAGATGGTGCACTACTACATGTTCGTTGTTGTTGTGCTCATATTCTGAACTTGTGTGTCCAAGAGGGTATGACTGAACTAGAACCTTTGTTATCCCCTATTAGAACTGTTACAATGTGGATTAGAGTTGCACGAAATGTTCAAAGACGTTACATGACCTTATGTAAGGAAATAGGCCTAAAGAAGAGATGATGGTGTATTGACACTCCAACTCGTTGGAGTTCAACCTATAAGTTACTAAACTAAGCTATAAATAATCATAATGTGTTGACCATTATTTATAATGAGTCACAAGAGAATCTCAATGCCTTAATTCCTAATGAACATTGGACCAGTGTCATTCTCATTTGTGATGTGTTGAAAGCCTTTGCCGACGCCATAAATGTGTTTTCTTATGTTTACCAGCCTAATTTGCATATTGTTATTTTGGAATGCGTTAAGATTGCTAATGCAACTAATAGTAGTATTGATGTATCGTCAATCCGTATTATTCTTAATTCCATGAAGGTAAATAGTACAAGAATTTTAGTGAGTTCCCTATCATTTATGGTTTAGCTATTATTCTTGACCCCGGGGTCAAAATTGAAGGTTTGAAGGATGTGTTTGAGTTATATTATAATTGTTCAAGTATTGTTTATGATAATGAGTCATATATTCTACGTTGTAAACATGCTTTAGAGGCTCTTTATGTTAATTATGTGATGTTATACAATTCCTAAGGAGCATATGTTGCATAACGAAACAAGGCCAAAGGTAGGTAAGAACCATTAATTTCCAAAATTCTTAAACAAAACCAAGAATGGCTAGTTCGTCATCCTCATTACCATCTACTTACAATGAGTTTACTGAAATATTATACTTTACAATATGACATTGATAGTGATTTTGATATTCTTAAGTAGTTGAAACAACACTATGAGCCCAGTGATTTTCCAATATTGGCAACGATTCTCTTCGCATTGGGCTTGTTTGGATATTTAGTGGCGCACACCAATGAGATTGTCTTGTCTTTTTATACTTCCATTAGGAGGCTAGAAAGTATTCTAAGGGTAGCTAATAAGTCTTTCTTTGGTTGATGGTACTAACTTCCCGGATGTCTCAATAATGGGATTACGATTATGCCCAACAACCCACTTGAGCAATTCTCCATTCTCCCATTGATTCATTGCAAGGGACATTCCTGTTGTCCCTGCTTCAACAAATGCTTCCGAGTCTGCTTTTAGTGTGAATAAACGAGTTCTTGATGCAAAAGATCTCAACTATCCCTCGAAAACATTAAAATATGTAATTGCAAAAAGGACTGAAATCAATTGGAGTAGAGAACACAAGGCATGAAGATAGAGGACGATGATGAGGATGACCCTTGGATGCAAATGACATCCAAATCTGGTCGGATGGTGGAACAAGTATCTCTCAACTCGTTGCCCTTGACGCTGAAGGCGACGACATTGCTTGACCCGTGAAACCATGTACGCATGAAAACTATGTGTGGCTTTGATTTATCCAGGATACATAAACATCTTATTTTTAATCTCTTTGATTTAATTGTCAAGCTAAATCAAAGTTTTTTTAAAAAATATGGGCCTGGATCGCACCCATTACTAGGAGAGAGAGTCCACTTCATAAGAATAAGGAGGTTCCATCTTAAAACCATATGGCAATAAGGTGAGTAACCCCTTTGAATTATAAAGTGAACCCGTCTCTTTTCTTTTATCAATATGGAACACTCACATATTTTGTGCTATACATCATAGCTTCAACACTTCCCCTCACATATAAGGTCCCTTTTTTCAATTGGCTCTGATATCATGTAAAGAATGAAATTAGTGTGAATCTTATGTTGCCTTTCTCATTAATGACAACCAACATATAAGATACAAAAGAAGAGAACTAACATAAGTAGAACTCTAGGTTTAGGAAACTATCCACAAGCAGATATTTCCTTAACACCTCCTTCAAGTTGGAGTATAGGAAGAATAAAAAATGCCCAACTTGGATAAGAGAAGATCAAACTGAGACTTGCCAATAGCCTTAGTAAAAGATCTACTAATTGGGCCTTTGCAGGCACAAAGGAAGGGTCAATAAGACCGTCAATGATAGCATCACGCACAAAATGGCAATCAACTTCAATGTGTTTTATGTTGCTCATGAAAAACGAATTCTTGGCGACATGAAGAGTTCTATTGCAGAATAATGGAATAGCCTTTGGATGATTTACACCCAACTCAATAAAAGGCCATTTAACCATTTCAACTCACATGTAATAAAAGCCATAGAACGATACTCAAGTTTAGAAGAAGAACAGGAAATTGTATGTTGTTTTTCGGTCTTCCGCAAGATAGGATAATGACCCAAGAATACAATCAAACCTGACAAGGAGCAGCGAGTAACAGGACAACGCCCAATCAGAGTCACACCAACTGTAAAGATAAGTTAGTGTCACCTCTCAACAAGATAAACGGCCTGGAGTACCTTTCAAATAACACACGACACGCAAAGCCGCCTCCTAGTACTTCATACAAGGTTCCTCCATGAATTGAGACAAAACATGCACCAAATAGACTAAATTAGGGCGATTGAAGTATATATGAGTCAACCAACAAGGCGACGATAAGAGGGAGCATCAGCCAAAATGAAAACAGTGGTGTGAGCACAGAAATACCTTGAATACAGTCAATTCTATCTTTTTTTCTGCGCGGTAGAAGACCGACCAACGATAGGGACTTCACGAAGGACGCAGAGTCTATGCATGTGCTCAATGGGAAAAGCACCGGGCTTTGCACCCAACAGACTTATCTCATAAATAATATCAAGAGTATACTTTCGTTGGCATAAAAAGAGACCATAGGCAATAAAGAGAGAGAGTCCACTTCATAAGACTTGTGAGGTTCCACCTTAAAACCATATGGAAATAAGGGGAGTAGTCTCTTTGCATTATAAAGTGAACTTATCTTTTTTCTTTTATCAATGTAGGACACTCACATGTGTGGTACGTTATACATCATAAATTCAACAATTTTCGAAAGTAAGCTCAAGTCCACCCCTACGAATTTTGTGGTTTGGTCCTCGGCTACGACAAGGCAGCCCAGCCCACCCATTGGCCATATCTATGTTATACTTATATCCTTGTACTAGTTTTACATTGTCCCCAACCTTTTTTAAATTTTATACAATACCTTTACACTTAAATTTTTTAATGCATAATACCCCCTACCAATATTTATATATTATTAATTTCATTTATTTTTTTTAAGTTAGTGAAACTAATTTAACCTATACATTGTTTAACCTTTGGAGAATATATTTACAAATTAGATTAATTCCACTAGATTATAAAAAGCAAAATTAATGATGTATATTTAGCGATAGAGGCATTGCGTATAAAAACAAAGGTAAGATTGAGTTACAGCATAGATTTTGATAAGGTTGGGATACAATGTAGAAATTGAAGAAATACAAGGGTATAAACGTAGAAAAACTCAAAAAAAAAAAATTAGTTTATTTTTTCTAAGTCGCAATAAGTTTTCAGAATTTTTCGAAATTTTTCCCAACTTTTTGCCATTTTCGAAAATGATATAAAACATTGTCATAAATCACAATACATGATTTTTGTATTTTGTAAAAACATTTGAAAACAAAAGAAAAGGAAAACTGAAAAGTGAGGTGTATGGCTCATCATATTGATTGTTGCCCCACAACTTCCATGGTCCCTGTTAAAAAAAAAACTTCCATAGTCATTTTTTATAGGAAAAATTCACATAGATAATCCGAACTATGGCTAGTGTTTCAATATTAATCCCAATTATGGATTATTCTAGTATAATCCTAACTATTGAAGGACCTTCCTAAATTGAACCCTGATGACCTACAACCTGTTAAACAGGTTAAATTTTAAGATTTTCGTATTTTCGTATTTTTCTTTTTTATTTCTTTCTCTCTTCCTTTCTGTTCTACTGACCATCACTTTCATCCATTGAAACACCACCGGTACACCCACCCACCCTATAAAACACCAACAGTACACCCACCCACCCTATAAAACACCACCACCAATCTGGAAATCATCCTATTCTTCCCGAAAACCACCACCATCAACCTCAAAACCAACCCCACCACCTCGAAAAACACTTCCGTTCACCTGAAAACTACCGCCGACCCCTAGTCACATGCCCCCTCACAACCATTTATTCCCCTTCCTAACCCATACACTAACTCCACTATAGTATCACACCAACAAACTCCGCCACCACCACCAAACCGGCACTCCTCCCCACTCTCTCTCCTCCCTCGCGTCACCACCGGCACCACCACAGACCTCCTCTCTTCTTGTGACATCACCAGATTTACGCTAATCAACAGCCTAGAAAACTACAAATAACTAAATACCTTGCATATACTGATAAACATCATTGAGTTCTAATTGATGCAAAAGTGAACCATAGGAAAATGACCTACAGGAGGTTCAATGAACCCAGTAAGGATACTAGCGTCTATATGTTGAATTCATTGTAGATGGTGGAAATGTCAATCACAAAAGGATGACAATGATTAGTAGAATGAGAGCCAAGCTTTCTACAGTTAATTGGAAGGTTATACATTACTCTTTGTGCAATGTCAAGATCCCTAAGTATGGTCAAGCAATGATCAATTGCCATTCTTATACAAGATTAGTCCCTCGTCACGCAACATCAAATCTATTGTTGTAACAGCTATATATAGTCGAAAGCTATATGATACTAAAACAGATGACAGAAACAATCAAAAGATACATAAAGAGGAAAAAAAATGGAAAAAAAATGAAAGCAAAATTGAAGAAGAAGCTATTTGAAAAGGTTAGGTAAGTGAAAAGAAAGCAATGTCTAACGGTTAAGTAAACAATTAACAAGTTGCAAACTAACCTGCATGATTCAGGAGATCAAAATACATTATAGGAGTCAAAGTCTACTAAGACCCCTTGCTAACTGCAATTCTTCCCATCAATTCTGTACCTGACCATAAACGTAGATCAATAGCTTAAAAGACACCACAAGCAAACCACTAGCTATACAGTAGAACAGCCTCATAAACTCGAAAAAGTAAAAAAAAAAAAAAAAGGAATGAAACAAATCCACTTCTTGAGAAAAGACAAGTATGTTGTGTGTCTATATATATATCTAAGTGTGTATAGAAGTAAATTAGCAAGACCAAGTACTTTATTGCACAATAGATTTGATGAGAAAAGCATACAGATTTTTGGTAACTAAAACAGCAGTTCATAACTTTAAAAATTAGCTGTCTAGAATTTAGAAACACCGCCCCTTAGAACAATATCTCAAACAAATGGCAACAATATATCATGCTCAAACATTTGAAGACCAAGTCCGACCACATCAAAATGCTTGTTTGAACATCTGTAGGACTTGCATTTAGAACGAAAGAGTGTAACGAAAAATAATGCATATACAAGCAACAGTGGAATTATAACCACATCAGAATGCTTGTTTGAACATCTGTAGGATTTGCATTTAGAACAAAAGACTGTCACAACAAATAATGCATACAAGCATCAGTCGCAAATTATTTAACCAGCAGCAATTCTGGCATGCTCCTACACTTTCTTGTTCAATTTCATTTCCTCTTACACATTTGTTTGAATATTGTAAACAGGTCAAAAATTCCAAAGACAAAATAGAGGCGAGAGACAACATGTTCTCTCAAAAAAATGATGAAAAAGCACTTTCAGAATCAATATAAATGTCAACTGTTAGTGTTGTTTCATTGTTGATCAACAGGCTACCAACAGTTCTCTAAGCAAGAGTGATGTACATAATAGGAGAATTGGAGTGCAGAAAGCTTCACATGGAGACAGCATTACCTAAGGACTAATTACTAAATTATATATAGAAAAGGCACAAGACTTAAGAGTAATTTGGTTCTTTAAGATGGTAGAAATCTGGTAGTACTCTAGAACCCATGTTGCAAATCAAGGAGTGGGGAAAATCATTTTTAGTACAGTTTGCAGTAACTCTAGTGCGACATTTATTGAAAACACTACAACAGTACTTTCAAAAGTCAAAAGTCACAATGGTTGGCGGGGGGGGGGGGGAGGACTTGATCTACCTCCCTCCTTTAGAGATTCTTCCGATGTTGAAATATCTCCAACTCCTCCTCTATTCGCCCACTCCTTTCCCTTCCCATCTTCTTATTGTCTTTCTATGATGACCAAACAAACACATCATGTGTATGTCTCCTCTACCCTCCCCCCTTCATTCTTCCTCTTCTTATACGCTCTCCGGCCTCCCCTTGTTTGCAAGTGAGTGAATCTTTATCTTTTGTCCTTGAATTACTCGCTCTTTGCTATTAACCTTTTTTAAAAAGCAGGTATATTTAATAGAGTCCCTCTACTGATCCTAATTGGTAAGGCTTTGACATCTTAACCTGTTCCAACATTGGGATAAATATTGGGTGGTTGTGGTGGCAACTCTTGGTAAGTACCAGCATGCAACTTATCTTAGAACACACTAAGAACTATGCAATACCACTGTCGATTGATGATTAATTTTCTTCGTGACTGGCTAAAGGTTAGAAATCTGGCAAAGCCTCAGCTTTCATAAATCAAAGTGTTAACCAGTTTGGCCACCGAAAGACTTCAGCGAGCCTTCAGAATTTCCACATAATAGCTGATACACAAATCGTTCTTCCTTATTTCTAGCATTTGAAGGAGAATGTAGAAGCAATACAACAGTGAGTCAGTTACAAATCGTTCTTCCTTATTTCTAGCATTTGAAGGAGGATGTAGAAGCAATACAACAGTGAGTCAGCTGTTTCTAGCACCCCTGAGTATTACTTTTCAATTTTCCCACTACCCAAGACTCTTCTCATTCTAACAGACATGGTCCACATGGATATAGAACCACCACACAATGCCAAGGCAATTGAACATACTAGCATTTCAGTAAGGAAAAATTTTAAATAAATTTCACTGCAATCTCAAAAACAGAAAAAAGTTGGTGTACAAGATACTTTACTCTAAATTGTGTATGATTAATTCCATCCTCCTTTTCTTTGATGGGATTAATTTCTTCTTCCTAGGAACTAGAAGTTTATAACTTAAAAAGAAATATGTATTTGCCACCTAAATATGAGGGAAAACTAAAAAGAGGATACAAAATCAATAGTAGCATAAGCAAAAGAGAATGTTATCGATATCGTCTTGCTCTCTTGGGACTTCTAATAGTGCATTCTTTAGGAAGCCCTTCATGAAATCTCCAGTTATCATTGCAATAATTGTAAGTCATATAGTTCTCTTGAACCCATCTGATCTTTTTTAAACTGTTTGAATCCAACTCCTTCATTAACCAAGCATTATCAATACCCGTAAGTTGAGGATCTGATTTACAAGAAGATGACTCAAAGGACCAAACACAGGAAGTTGCATTAAAGTTCCTATAAGAAGCAACAAATGGAGCCTTAGACCAATCCGTGTGCACCCTTCCACCTTGTGTGGCCCAATCATCAGCATTCCACAAGCTTGAGAATATCCTCATCGGTTGTTTATTTGGGAAAGGCACACCAAAAGCTTCCATGTTCTTAAACTCCCTTATTGGTATGTCATCCACAAAGAAAACAATTCTGGCAGGGTTCCAAAGAATTGAGTAACTATGAAAATCTATTGTAGGATCGAACCATAAGTAAAACTGTTGCTCGCGATTGCCTTTCCCTTGGCTATAAATATTGGTGTGTATAGTATAAGGTTGGCCACTCAAGTTACCTAAGAACTCGAAATCTATCTCATCATGAGCTGTTCCATTGGAGGATAGGTAAAAGGTGGTGACAGTACCAGCAGAGTTATCAGAAATAAGTTTCATATTAATATCAATCTTTGCAAAAAGATACTCGTTCTTGGACTGGAATCCTGAGCCAGAGTACTTATCTAGCGAAAGGGTAAGAAGCGTACCATTTTCGTGGAACTTTCCTCTACCATCCCCCCAAGTAATGTCAAAGTCCTGGGCTAACCCTCCAAGGATTTCAGCTTCACGACCATTTTCTGGAGGAGCATAAAGTGTTGTTTCTTCTTTGGGGTGATATGAATACGGAGGTGGTTGATCCATTGACTGAAATTCAGAGCGAAAAGGAGGTGGTCGATCCCCTTGTCTAATTTCATCGAATTCAAGTAATGGAGGTGGAAGAACAGATGAAGGCAAGGTAGTTTTGATATGTTGAGATGGTAGAGATCTGTCATGGAGTGATATCGAGGTTTGTAAAGTAAAATATACACATAAGATCACAGCTAATCCAATGAAAGTATGAAGAGAACATAATGAAGGTAAAAAAGAAGAAGATGACCGATGATTCATATGTACGTAAAACTGTAATTATAAGGGGGAGCAAACAAAATCTACATAGACACCCTCAATTATACAAGATCAACTTGCTCCTTAGCTAGTCAATGATGGAAGATACAACTTAAACAAAGCTTCTGATCATATATCTATGTTGGTCTCTTTGGTTTATTTCGACGTAAGACTAACAACATTTATCAACTTCGCAATCAAGAATATAGAGATTCCTTATTAGGACATTAATGAGGGGCAAAAGGAAGAAAAGATGGGAAGAAGATGGTGTTTAGATTGAATTTTGAAGCCCAAGAGAAGCGGATATGCTTGTGGTACGAGAAATTTGTGGCTATTACTATATATAGTTAAAGAATGAGGTTGATGAATATGCAAAAAAAAAGTGTATAAAAAGTGATTGTGCATTAGACATCTTAGGCAGTAGTAGCACACAACATAAATTTCTGCATCTTCATTCTCTATTCTTCAGACGTGGTATGATCGTCTACTATATGTATAAACATAAAGACGTGCAGTCAACTAGTTTTTTTTTTTTTTTTTTTTCTGTTTTAAATTTTTGAGGGTAGTCAACTAGTTTTAGTTAGTTAGTTGTGGACAAAATTAATCCTTTATTTATGATGTTAGGTGATTAAAGAAACGTCATAGGAAAAATCAATCATAACAATTTCTTAAGACTACCGTTTACCTAACCGATCAAGGGGGAAATAGCACTAATGGTGTTGACATCACCTCCAAATCTCACTCGAAACTTCAACTTACCTATTTTGAAAATTAAAAAAAAAAAAAAAAAAAATGTAAGGGAAAAAAAATTGGTTTTTCTTGGGAAAATAATAAATCAGGGCAAAATGTCCATGTTTGAGAAATACTGTATATGAACAAAAAACATTATAGTACAAGAAATTGAATACTATAGTATAGAGTATATATAACATAAAATGAAGTTAGATACTTACAATAGCATATTCTGTCTCTCCTCCGGATTAATTGGGGGGTGCTGGTTGTTGTTGTAGCCATGGGCTGAGTGTGCCGCAGATTTTATTTTTGGAACGCAGATGAGAGATGACAAGGACAAGAATGGAAGTTTGAGAAAGAAAAGGTGGGGCGGAGACCAGAGATATATAGCAGTCAGCAGACCATAGTTGCTACTTTTGTAGGCGCGGGCGCCAGGCGGTTCACTAAACTAACGGAGTTTTCTTGGTAACTATTGGCCACAATTGGAGGCTTGAAGAATCAAAAATTCACAAAAAAATCATAAAACATCTATGTGCATTTAAGTAGGAGAGACTGAGGTAATCGCTTTTTTGGTAAAGAGAGGTTTGGGAAAACTAGAGGTTTGAACTAATATTAAAGAATCTGATTAGACGATTTTATAACTTGAGTGTTTGATAAAGAAGTTTTAATTAGCTTGTTGTACTTAAAAAGCTCTTTTTGAAAAAAGTTAGAATTTTTATTGTGAATAATATCAAATAGAGTATTAATTCCTCCTATGCGTTGAACTTGAAATTAACTCTATGGATACCGTCCACATAGGACAGCACGCCATAATTTTTGTTTTTTAATAAAATCGTTACTCCAAGTTGCGGTTAATACCAATAATGGAAGTTGACCGCTACTTGAAATAGCGGTTATATTGTGTCATTAAGAGAAGCTATAAGGCACGCATATAAACCGCTACTCAAAGTAGCGGTTTAGTACAAATCAGAACCACAAAGCGAAAAACAGGAAACACAATCGTGCGTGGCGCCCAGCCCAACTGCGCAAGGCGCAAGCTTGCTGATCGCCGCAGGCTAGCTGTGATCCACGCACGACCTGTGCGCTGGACGCAGCAAGTTGACGTGGCTTGCGTTTCCTCCTTTTCGCTCCGTGTTGATTCATGGTACAAACCGCTACCCTGAGTAGCGATTTTACGTCTTAAACCGCTACCAACAGTGGCGACTTAACTTAAATTTAACCGCTACTCTAACTATTGGTTTGCTTTGCCGAAAATAAAATATCTTGCGTGCAGTTCTACGTGGACGGTATTCATGGAATTAATTTCAAGTTCAGCTAATAGGAGGAATTATTAGTCCATTTGACATTTTTCATGGAAAAAATTCGAAAAAGTTAGGGGGAGGAGCCTTTTGACATTAGAGGTTTGGAAATGAGTAGGCTAATTATATTTATGTCTTAAAGTTGTTGAAAATTACATAAATAAACAAGAAAAGGTACAACAATATATTATTCACATGTCCTTATTAGTCAATGTACACAATTATGTAACAATTAGCTATCATCTACTTACCAAACACTTTTATACAAACAACAAATACAATATGCTAATATAATCAGCTATTAGTCAATTGCTATCAGCCAATTGCCAAACAAGACGAATATATGAGCTTATAGATGGGTTGAAAAGGTGGGAAAAGATCATGGGAAAAGGTTAATATTTCCTGTCAAAAGAAAAAAAAAGAGTTTAGAGAGTGTCTATACAAGAATGTGGGTAGGTTAAGAAGAAATATAGATAATACTTTCTCATCCGTTAGTTAAGAAGGTGCCTAAGATTTTGGCTATCCGATATTGAAAGTTGAGAACAACAAAATCTTCCTTACATAGGATGGATTGGTGGGCGGACACCTCAATTTAGCTTTGTTTTTATTTTTAATTGAACTACGATTTTGCACAAAAGTAAAATTTTGTGGCATAACACCCATAGAGAACAATATCTACTAGTGGGCTTCTAAACTGCCAACAGTCTTAAAAAAATTAATTTAATTACTATATAGTGAAAGTAACTTTGTCTTTTTACATGGACACCAAAATTCCTAAGAGTTGGTTTATAAAATAAAGATTGATATCAAATATTCAGCAAACAATAATAAATAATAATGTGCATATGTAGCAAAATTTATTGATTAAAAATATTTGCATTATATTTTGAATTAATGTAATTTAATATTATGTTAGTCTGGGTATTTTAGACTTTTACATTGACATCAAACTCATTAGGAGTTGGCTCATAGTCTATAATAGAGTTAAAAATATAATACTAATATTAATTATAATTAATAATAAACAATAATTATAATTAATAATAAATGTATAATAATATCAATCATAATACCATCAAATAAAATTAAAAAATAATTACTATTATTACAATAGTAAGAATAAAATAAAATAATAATTACATATTTATTCACTTTGAGAAGAACCAAAGAAGAAATCTAAAAGTATGAAAGAGAAACATAAAAGGGAGAGAGAGAAACTAAAAAATGGGTTAAAATTATAAAAAGCGAATGCCATGGGTGGAACAAGAGGAGAATATAGATGCAACATGTTAGTATGTTATCAGTTATCAATAATAGAAAACCAATTGTATGTAGATTTAAAAAAGGACTAAAAAGATAAGTGCATAGATTAAAAACAGAAGAAGGGATTATTATTATTATTATTATTATTATTATTATTATTATTATTATTATTATTATTATTATTATTAGTATTATCATTACTATGATTATCATCATTACTATGATTATCATCATTATTACTGTTATTATTATTATTATTATTATTATTATTATTATTATTATAATTATTATTATTATCATTATTATTATTATTATTATTATTATTATTATTATTATTATCATTAGAACTGAAACAAGCTAAACTAAAATGAGCTGAACTAAAATAAGTTGAAGTGAACAGAATTAAAGTGAGCTGAACTGAGCAGAAACTGTATGCAAAAACTGGACCTAAGAACACATTAATGTTCGAAGTTCCTTAAAACATATTCCTTAAAGGTCAATATTTCTCATATTATCCTTTAAATCCTCTTTAACTAAAGTACCTGCATTATTCATAACTTGTCAACAAAGTTAGAACCAATAAGCTCACCTTCTATGACTTTGTCATCTTCAAAACTAAAGGTCAATAAGGTCATTTCATGTTGTATCAAGTTCGGATTTTCCTGATTCGTTCGATTTAGGTGGAACGATTTTCAGTCTTAATTCTATTTTAGGTTTCCGCTTTTTGGTCCACTGAAGTCTCGGGTTAGGTTAATTTTATTAGATCTAATTATGGGTCACCAAGTCTCGGTTATAATCATGTTTGATGCGAATTACTTTCGATTAGTTCCCCATATTGGTTCAGAAACTAACACCTCTTACACCCCCCTCCTCTTTTTTTTTTTTTTTTTGAATTAGGTAAGAAAAATATAATTAGGAGACCCTTCGGACGAGGAGATCGAACTCCTAATTCATCATTTACAAGGATATCTTGCAGAACAAAGTTGATACAATTAATCATTAATGTAGAAAACATAATATATAGGATGAACAACGTTAGCAATCCAATCAGCAACTTGATTTGTTTCACGAAAAATGTGTCGGATGTTCCAATGATTGAACTGTTGGAGGAATCTTGTATGCCAACAACTGCATAGATCTAATTAGCTATACAGTAGACTTTGCTTTATGAAAGAAGAAGGGAGCAAATCAATGATATATAGTCTTTTTAGTTCTGGTAAAACAACTATTTGAAGTACATAAATCATCTAATTTTCTTTCTAGTTATTGCTGATTTATGATTCTTACTATAAAATAACAAATGTCCAAACTCCAAATTGTTAGTTCAAAAGCATAAAAGAGCAAGGCCGTCTCGTATAATTTAGGAGTCCTGTGCTAAATAAAAATAAGGCTTCAAACGATAAGAAAGAAGATTATATATATATATATATATATATATATATATATATATATATATATATATATATAATATTAGTTTTCATTTTTCAGAAGAAGTGTCAAAGGTGGGATTATTAGTTTCCATTTTTCCTATATATATATCAAAAATTAAAATTTCATTATGCAATTAGTGCCAAAGAAGATGAACCAAAAAGCCGATATAAAACCAATCAACTAGTAAAACTATATCAGCGAGGCAGTGAACCTATCAACCTAATATCATGAAGGAGAGACAAGATGATAATTTCATTATAAAGTTAAATGTATTTGAAGTAAAAGCTACATAATATTACTGTAAACTTGGAGTAGTTACAACAAACTAAAAGGATAGAGAGGAGATTACAACGAGATATGTACAACTAACTAATAGAAGTAATCTTAATATACAACAAACTAAGGAAGCCACATAAATCATTATCAAGAAGTGTCCAATTGAACTAGAAAATAGTAACCAAGAATCTCAAATTTATCAAAATGAAAAAGAACTAAACAACAAAATTTTCATAATTTAGAAATTACCTTCAAGTACTAGATGTAAATAAATATGAGAGTTTGGGGCTCTTTGCAGCTGCTCACCCTGCACAGGGCCTTAGGCAGACCTGTAAAAGAGCTAATGTCCGACGTTCATAAAATAAATTTTTTTTATGCCCATTATAAAATTATCAAAATAGCTTCGTTAATTAGTGTACTAAAAAACAATCACAAATTATTATATACGACCGACCACACCAGAAACTTCGCGTGTGGCCGACCCACATATAAGCCAAGGTGAAAATTAGCGTTTCTTTTTCCGCGTGATTCTCCTGTAAATTACACACCAAACTCTTATCTCTCATGGTTGACGCATACGACGACGTTATTATTTTCCCTAGACCTGTTCAAGACTCTTTAACATTTTCTCTCTCCTCCGTTGAAGGAAGCTTCACTTATTCTGTCTCTTATTCTTCTCTTTCTTCGTTACAAGGTACGTACGCGTACTAGTATCATGATTAGGTTGCAATATATGCTATTGGAACCTAGAAGCATGATACGGAACGTTGGATTGATTGAGATTGTTTGATTAGACATTTGTAATTTGAAATCGATATGTTGCATTGGAATGCATAAATCTATCGTAGTATAAACATGAGCATTATTAATCTTATCCATAGTGTAACAAGGTGTTACAAGAGATAGAATTGAGCATTGTAACTAAGAGGAAAATAATGATTCTATGTATCCATAGTGTAACAAGAGTGTTACAAGAGATACGATTTGAGCATTGTAACTAAGAGAACAGGTAAATGACTCTATGTGGTTATGAAATGAATGGTTAATATTAAAATGAATTATGGCAATAACTTGTAGCTGGACTCCCTACAAGTGATGAACAATGGGGGGAGTGTGGACTTGTCCTACGCTCCTACGCAGGCCTACTGTGACGACAGTAGTGTCCTTATATTTTTGATAACTCAAGTAGGCGGAAGGTTCCGTTCGATCTTGGGGGTATGCATACTAAGGTGATGGGTGTGAGACGGAACAAAACCGTATTTGCATTTCATCTAATAGACCAAGTTCTATTAAGGATTCAGTAGCCCGTATGATTCTAGTAAGATGAAGGTGCCCGTTCGATGCCAAATAAATAAAGATTAAAGGATGTAGCATAACGTAGTATCATGCTTAAGATTGTTCATGTGTGCATCATTTATGCTTATATGTATTCAATGGCTCATTACGTACTCAGCATAGCTGATTGTGTGTTACTATATGTTTGTTGAACTGTGATGAACCATTGATGCTACAATGGGGAGTAGACTAGGTGTGCTGGTGCTGCTGCATGATATCGAGCATACGGGGACTAGTCTTTGGTATTTGCATTTAAAGCATTTTGAAATAAGTATTTTTGGTTTTTCTAGGACTTACATAAATGGTTTGTAGTTTGAATGAAAGGGGTCGTTGATGATTCCTAAGTTGTATTTATATTTTAATTACGCTGCATTTTAGTTTTCGAGACAATGTTTTAAGTTATCGTTATCTCTTATTATGCCTTGCGTTCCATCGCGGCGGTAACACGCCCAAAGTCGATGCGACGTAGCAGGGGAAGACGAGTATGGATTTTGGGGGTGTTACAACATATTTTATTTCTGACTTATTCCATATGGCAAGTTGCATTGATTCTTAATTTTAAATTTATTATAAAAAAACGTTGTTTAAATTTATTAGAGGGTATTCTAGTCATTTCACATGGGAACACCACACCTCCTCCCTTAGCTTATACTTTCTCCGTTTCATTTTAATCTACACACTTACACTTTTCAATAGGGGTAAGCAGAAATTCCGAGTACCTAGACCCAGACCCGGTCCTGGTCCAACTAGGTCCGGGTCTGGGTCCGAAAAATTGGACCGAGTTGCATCCGATTCCAATTCTGGGTAGAATTTTTTCGGACCCAGTACATGTTGGGTACCCAGTTTGACCGGTTCCAGCTCTGGGTACCCAGTTCGAGCGGGTCTAGGTCCGGGTACCCTGTACTTAGAATTGGTTTATTTCATATACTCATATAGAATTGGTAATAGGATAATAGATGTTAAGTAAAAAGTTAGTACTTAGTAGGCCTTTAGGCCCATTTACTTTTTTTAAAAAAATTTATAGCTCAATTGACTCATCTTATTATGTTGTTAAACTTACAACTGGGTACCCAGTTCTGGACCTGGTACCCACCGGGTCCGTGTCTGGGTCCAAAAATTTAGGAACTGGTTTGACCAATTCTAATTCCAATTCCAGATTTTTAATACCCACTGGGTCCGGGTCTATGAAATTCTACTGGGTACCCGGTTGTGCTCATCCCTACTTTTCAAGCATGTTAATGCAAAACTTTGAGGACATATATCTTTAGTTTTGTATTTGTAAAAATTATAAAAAGTACATATTAATAAAATATATGTTATGATGAATCTAACAAGATCCCACATGACTAGGGGTGATAATGAGCCTGACAAGCTCACGAGCAGGTCGGACTCGGCTCGGTCAAAGCTCGGCTCGAGACTCAAACAAGCCGAGCGGAGTCAAGCTAGGCAAAGCTCGGCTCGTAAAGCTCGTGAACAGCTCGCTTATTATTTTATACTAAAAAGTATTTTATATTAAAAAATTATTTATATATTAAAAAATTATTTATATATATTAAATTTATATTAAGTATTTCTTTTAAGATATTAACTAATATATAATAGAAAAAAGATAAAAAGAAAAGGTAAAAACAATTAAAAAGGGTATTTTCATTAAGCTGTAATTGTTTGATCATTCTCACACTTGAAATAGAAAGAGGAGAGAGAAAGAGAAAATGGGAATAATTACTGAAGAGAATTCACGCATGGACAATGGGGAGTAATGTTCCAAGATGGAAGCAAGTGAGAAAAAAATTTAGCTTTCTTGAGTCCCAGATCGGTGGAATAGGATGAGGGTGTGAGTTAGAGGCTTTATAAAAGAAACCTTTCACTCCCTAACTCTCTACCATTGGCCTGCTACTAGTTTCTTGGCCATGCAATAACAAGTGTTAGTTATTGGGCTTTCGAACTACTAAACGTTCGGGCCTTATGAACTATGACCTTAGACTTGCTTAGGGTTGAACCTTGAAGTCATGTTCGAGCTCGAGCCGAGTTTTTAAATTATATTGAGTATTTCTTTTAAGATATTAACTAAGGTATATAATAGAAGAAAGATAAAAAGAAAAAGTACAAATAATTAAAAGGGGTATTTTCATTAAGGTGTGATTGTTTATTATCACACTTGAAATAGAAAGAGGAGAGAGAAAGAGAAAGTGAGAATAATTACTATACAGAATTCACGCATGGACAATGGGGAGTAATGTTGCAAGATGGAAGCAAGTGAGAAAGAAATTTGGTTTTTCTAGAGTCCCACATCGGTGGAATAGGATGAGGGTGTGAGTTAGAGGCTTTATAAAAGAAACATTTCACTCCCTAACTCTCTACCATTGGCCTGCTACTACTGCCTGACTATGCAATAACAAGTGTTAGTTATGTTGGGTATATGGTAGTATATGGAACTCATGGAGGTGTATGAGTGTGGAGATGAGGTTGCGTAGAAGGAAAACGTCATTTGGGACATAAGGCTAACTTTGAATGGACATATCTTTCAATCTATAAATGATTTTGAGGTGATTCAAAGTGGAGGTGATATCTTGTTCCAAGAGCTTTCCAATGATAGGTCATATGTCCAATTCCGGTGAGAATCGAGAAAGTTATGACGGTTTTACGAAGAACTGACGAAACTGGCGAGTTTCAGCGATGCGTTCTGTCCGCCCGCAGGGTGTCGAGCGCGCCCGCAGGGTGTCGAGCGCGCCCGCAGGGTGTCGAGGCCGAAGTCCTAATTTTTCCGGTTTTTTGTTATTAATGAGGGTATAAATAGAACCCTAATTATGATTATGATTATTCATCATCTCTAAACACATATTTGATAGAGAAAAAGCTGTAGAGAGAGTTCTAGAGTGCTTTTGTAATCTTTCTTGAATATTCATCGATTCCTAGTGCAGATTCGTGGTTTTTCTCCCAGTTCTTGGATTTCCACGTAAAATTTCTGGTGTGTTCTTTCCTGCTTTATTATTTGATATTCTATTATTGTTTGATATTATTCTTAGATTGATAGTCAATAGAACTTACAAGATTGGGCCTTTGAACTACTAAACATTCAGGCCTAATGAACTATGGCTTTAGACTTGCTTAGGGTTGAACCTTGAAGTTATATCCGAACTCGAGCCGAGTTGAATTTTCGAACTCGAGCTCGAGCCTAGTTAGGTTCGGTTTTGGTTTGGCTCGTTAACACCCCTAGTTGAGCTTAAATGAGCTCACGAGCCGAGCTCGAGCCGCAAATTCTAATCACGAGCTCGAGCCGAGCCGAGCCCACGAAAAGTTAAACGAGCTCGAGCCGAGCCCAGTGCTATTCGGACACGGCTCGCTCGATAAGCACCCCTACACATGACTATATTTTCATCCGCATGTAAATCTATAATAGAGATGTAACACGACATTTTCAACTTTAAGGCAATTTTATATAACAATTTCTTGTCCTATACAATGATAAGTATCGTTTTCAGCATATAGCTTAATTTTCTTATATTTGTTTTGAGGAAAAATATAGTAAACTTTAATCATGGGACTACTCGAATTAATATGAAAATTTTATGATGTAAAAAAAAGTGTATTAAAGACCCTAATTAACAAGGTAGCCATTGAAAAAAAAAAAAATTACTCACCTCTTCATTTAATAAGGGAACAAAAACAGACTTTGGTTACTGGTATTATTATTCATAAGCAAAAGTACATTTCACAAACAAATCCTCATAAAAAGTAAACCATCAACATGCATGATATTCAACTTGAAAGACACAAAAAAAAAAACTGCAACACGCCAACACCAAAGCTAATACTCCGTATTACTTTAAGCTTGCTTCAACAGAGCCACGACCTTTTCCCAAGCAGGCCTAGCCATGATATCCTTGCACCAAGCACTCACATGTGGGCGTTCATCAAACAAATGCTTCACTTTTGTATTGCTCAAATTATGCAAGGCAGGCAAGTGATGAAGATCAGCCAAAGTAAAAGAATCACCACCTAGGTACTTGGAAGTTGCCAAACGAGCTTCATACACATCAAGGACCTTAGCTAACTTCGCCGAGTTCTCCTCGACCACAGCATTGTCGATTTCGATGCCGAAAAAACTCTTATAAATAAGCTCCCATAACAACTTACTTGCTGCTGGATCGAATTGATGTGCTTCGACTTCCATCCAAACGCCAACATCTATCATTTGCTTTCCTTTGTGTATAAGAGAAGTTCCGTTGCTTTCATAGGTGTATGCTATGTATTGTGTAATTGCCCTTGATTCTGATTAATAAAAATGATGCTTTTATTACCCAATTGAGAAAATAATTTGCATAGAAGTATAGAACTAATTTTAATAGATGTAGATTATTGATCATTCATATTAGATAGTGACTTACCAAAAAGCTTAACATCTCCGTCTTCAAAAGCTGGTATTTGACCAAATGGCTGAAAAAAAACATCAACAAAAATCACACCACATCACATATTGCTTAGATGGCAAGCATTTTCAAATCACCACTATAAGCATTATTGTTCGTAATAATGAACGGTCTATATGTCCCGTATACTTCTAACTTTTTTCAGGAATTTATATTACCAATCCATTCATTATTATTTTAGGGCACTTTTCGTTGTCACTCTATCCTAGACCATGGACTTGGATTTACCAAATAAATTAATGCGTTTGAGATTCAATGTTCAAGCACTTTGCCTCAATGATATGCCTAAAGTGGTAAAGGAAAAACTATATTTTTTGCAAGAATTTTCCATGATCCTGACCCCATGAACATTTTTTTTTTTTAAATTGACCCCATGAACATTATTGTTATGAGCTTGTTTTCTTTCTCCACTATTACAAAGAAAGTTAAAGCGTTAAGACAAATTATTATCGTCTACCTCTGTTTTTTTTATATCTTTCTCACTTTCCTATTCATATCTGTCAATGTACATCTTTGAATTTAAATACTTTTCATTATATATTGTAAAAATTATAACGATTGAATATTAATAATATACTAATTGAGACGAATCAAACAAGATCTAACATAACTATATTTTTTCTTATAAATTGAAAAAAATTGAGAAGATTCTCTTTAAGTATGAATAATATCAAGATTCTAAGCGAGAACGATAAAACAAAACAGGAGAGTATTAAATAAGTTTTATGTTAAAACTCACTAATTTCAGAAATATCTCTATTATACATAACAACAGGGGTAAGATATAAAAAAATAAATAAAAAAAATGTAACTACCAATTTAATAAAAAAAAATTAGAAAAGACAGCAAAAAGAAAACAATGAAAATTTACAAAATAAGCCTTACTTCCCTCTCAACTAAAATTATTTTTAAAAATCAATAATTTAGTGGAATAACATGATTAAAAAATTAAAAAAATTTTTTAATTATTATATATAAGTAACAATTAATTTAATTTTCTATACGTTTTCGCACGCATAGTATCCATTTTTTAAGGCTGGTAGCTAATTAGCACAACTTACGTTAAGGGAAAGAAAAGGTTGTTGCTTGTGAGCACCGGACTTCAAGTCGACGGGTACCAACTCGAAATCGAGCTCCTTCTCTTCAGCAGCTGCCAATACACGGAGGGTAGCTCCGGAGTGAGGGATTCCATGAATCTTGATTCCCATGATTATATTTATGTAATCACTTAATTAATTAATATTATTGGAGTTTAAGAGTTGAAACGAAATGCAGTTTTGATTTAGATTATTTGCCGATGAAAACTCAACTATATATCCTAAGTATTTATAGTTTCAGAACTATAGTCCTACTACTTCCTAGAATAATAGAAATACTCCACCAAAGCAATGGCCGCCTTCCTCTCTCTTATCTTTATTATGTCTACTTTTGTTTTCATACTGAATAGTGCATGGTAGGTGGGAATTGTCGACTTTGACTTCGGTAAACTACATCTAAGAGTCTATAATGACGTGCGAATGTGCGATGGCTTCGACTTTGGTTCGCGGAAACTTTTTTTTTTTTTGGACAGTAACTCAGTAAGTACAAACAATAGGAAAATAAAACTAAACGTTACAAGAATTACCCTACCTAGCCGCAACAGCTAAGCATGGCTCTCGCTAACCACTGTCCTATTAACCTTGATAATCTCACGTAGAGATGCCCAATAGTGCGGGACAATCCAGCCCATCCAATCTAGCCCATCTCGTGGGCCGTGTGGGCCGGGCTTGCAAAAAGCCCGGCGTAGCCCAGCTCGAACCGTCAAATTGGTGGGTGGGTCGTGAGCCAGATTTCTTGAGCCTAGCCCACTAAAGTCCGCTACTAAAACCGTCCAGCCTGGACCACGAAACCGGTCCTGTCCGACCCATGAACCGGACCAACCCAACCCAAGTTATTATTGAACCAAATTGTGTATATTTTAATCAAATTATATATAATTTTATCAAATTGCATATATTATAATTCAATCAAATTTAAAAATAATGAAATTATTCATTAATATTAATAATTGTATATATTTTAATTTATTTTAAAGATTAAATAATTTAGAAAAAAAGTCTCATGTCGGCCCGCCAGCAAGATCTAGCGCAGCAGACCCACGAACCGCCAGAACCGCTTTCCGAACCGTGAGAACCGGTAACAGACCAATGTGGGCCAAGATTTTTTAGCCCGCGGACCAGACCACCCAACCCATGAATTTCATGGCCCGGTCCTGGGTCGTGAAATCTCAGCCTAGCCCAATACGACCCACGGTCCGGCTCGCCCAGCCCGCACCAGTGGCCATCACTAATTTCACGATAATTAAACTTACCACATAAGTTTAAAAATATCAGGCACAATAATACTTGTCAAGCGAAACGGAGATGAACCATAACCATTATTTGAACCAGAACTTTAGAGTCCATGCAAACCTCAATATTCATCTCATTCTTGCTCAGTGCATCCTTCATTCCTCGCAAAACAACCATACCCTCACACTAAAGAGCTCAACATGCTCGGACCACCTCATTACCTCGAAAGTTTCTCTCTGTATTCCTCCTACCAACCCAGCCAATTCTTGCAGAGGGACATACTTTCCTCACATCCTTCTTCTATGATCTGTCCACATAAATATGACAAATTTCTCCATTGAGACTTCCCATCACAAATTTAGTATTCTGCTTGTCCTCCCTTCTCCTTTCAGACATCCCCTTCCCATTTCTTCCTCTTCCCTCTTCCCTCTTCCCTCAGCCCAAGTCTTCCCCTCTCGAACAAACTCTTCTACCATATGCAGAATTTCTATAGGATTTGGTTTATCTCCTCGAAAAAAAATATTGTTTCGATGAAGCCAAGCAGCCCAAAGAATAGCAACAAACCATATGGTCCTTTCACTCAAAATACCATATTAGTCAAAGTGTAACTCTGTAACAATCAAATTTTTTTTTTCTATTTAGCAACCAATATCAATAATTTGTTGTTAATGTCTAGCAACAAAATATTAATACTTCCTCCGTTTCTTTTTAGATGTTACACTTTCTATTTTAGGAAGTTTTAAATTAGATGTTACACTTTTATTTTGGGTAATAACTTCTTTCTATCTCTCTCCTATCACATGTTCACATGTGACCCTTTTGTTTTTCATTCTCTCTATCTATCTCTTCTCCAAAAATTACCAAGGAGTCCGTGATTTGAAAAGTGTAACATCTAATAAAAAACGGAGGAAGTAATTTGTTGCAATATTAGCAACAATTATTTATAACTCGTTACTAGAGTTAGCAACAAATGCGCCAAATATAGAAAGCAACATGGAAACAATATTTCAATGGATGGTATGTGGCAACGAAAATGTTTAGATTTTGTAGCTAAAATCATATGGAAACAAGCCTTATAGGCTATAGCAACAACTATTTTTTGTTTCCAATTTGTTGCTAACGCGAGTTACTAACAAATTTCTTATTAATAGCAACAAATTTCTCATGAATAGCAACAAATTTCTCATGAATAGCAACAATTTTTTACTGTTGCTAAACTGATTTATTTTTGTAGCGGGATATTCCTTAGCCAGGACTTTATCCAAAATTATCCATATGAACATTCTCCATTTTCGCTTTAATGGCTCGCCCAAAGCCTGGCCCAAAATTTTCTCCTATTGTGTTCATGGGGACCAAGTCCACAGTGCAATAGTTTAACATCCATATTCAGAGAAAGGTTTAGGAATTATCTCATTTTTGTCAGTAGTACTTGTGACCTCAAAATCACCAACTTCAATAACTTTCCATACCTGGTAGTTTTCGGCCTTGATGAAAATCTCTTTTTCTATTCTTCCAGTAAGAATAAAATTTTCCATTGAACATGGGAGGTCTTTGTGTTGAGTAACCTTCCTCAAGTTTCTCGGTGGTGTTCATTGTTCCTTGCATCTTTTTCTTAATAGGATTTCCTATTTTTCATGAAATCTAGCTCTGATAACAATTGTTATTTCATTAAGAACAATACAAGAGGGGGGTGAATTGTATTTGTACGTAGAAATAAACGTAACTTTTTGCGCAATTATAAAACTTAAACAAAGAAACAAGCTAAAGGAATACAAGAGATTTTTACAAGGAAAAACTTCTTGGGCCCAAAAAAGAAGAAATTAACAACCACGACCACTAGGGATTTTGAACTCAACACTTTTACTAATTAAGCCAAACAACTTTGTTATAACTTAATTCTACTCACGGGCCACACCTTGAGTTCCTAAATCAAGTTCATGAACTACTGTTTCCTTAACCGCTGTTCCTACTTTGCACTTCACTTGAAGTTTTCTCACTTTAACTCGCTTCACTGAAAGCTTCTCTCTTACATAACTTCACTCAAAGTCCCCTTACCCAAAAATCAAAAGTACAATGACCAATAATAGTTTTGTAGAATAGAGTAAGAAGGTGAAGAACAAATGACTTTTATGAGAGAATGAAGGCACTAACATGTTACTTAGTTAAACTCACTAAATCACTAGTCAGACACAAATTGTAGCTTAATTAGACATTAGTATTTATAACAGTGATTACTTAGAGTGTGGGATCAAATCATGTGTTAGTGGTAAAAACATTTTCTCATGATGCTCCTTAACTAGGGGAACACGTTCCTCTTTGACACCCATGATCTCCATGATCTTTGTTAAACGTGGGATATGAATCTTTTAATGCTACCTTAAATTTAGAAATAAATTAGGTAGTAAATCAAAAATCTGATTTAATTAAAAAGTATTTTAATTAATAAAACTGAAATTAAATCCTTTTACCAAAAATATTATCTTTAAAATATTTTCCATAAAACCAAAAAGGATATTTATTATCTCATAAAAATAGAATCTTTCCCTTAACAAGATTTTCCTTAAAATTAGATTTTTTTTACTTAAATAAAACGATTTCCTAGAATCTAAGCATAAATCACTCAAACGACATTATTAACCGTTGTGCTGCTTCATCTTATGTCTAAGTTCCGTTTTATAGTTCATTCCTTTCAACTTAATATGACAGTACTAGTTCGTATGTTCCTTACAAAGGAAGATAAGCGCATTCTCATGCTAATTTGCCACAATTCCTTACAAATTCTTACTCGTTCCTTTACATTGGAACTAGAAACATAATGCCTTGTGTTACGTAGTGCTAAACCCGTAAATCAATACTACTATCCCCAACAGTAGGTTCTATAATAGGAGACTTGTGCAACAACGCTTGGACTCAAAACCCAAACCCGAGCTCCACCTTTGGACCTGCAAAAAGGGACCCACCCTGGAGGTTTGGGGTGGTATTTCCCCCTCCGAAGCTTAAGTCAGGTATCAGGAGTAGAAAAGGAAATGTTACAGAGGGAAAATGGAGAGAGAGAGTATTTATGGCAGAATAGCACTACTATGCTCTGAAAAAACGTACCTTTCCCCTGATTTTAAGGACTATTTATAGTGTCTGAAATGACTGCTATGCCTTGATGTCACCCTAACTTGAGAGCATCTGATGGGCTAAGCAATAAGGTTATGACACGTGGCAGTCACTGATTGGAGAGTACACATCACCCTTCATAAAGGTGTTTTCTGTGTGTACTGGGCCTAAGTACAAATTGGGCCAAAGGAAGGGCTTAGTACACCTTTCCTTACTTTCAGAAAGATGTACTTTACACCATATAAGCCTCTGATCCATGTACCTTATAACAGCAAAAGCGTGCCACTTGTAGGGCTGTGATGAGGCCACATGTCAGGCCTATAGCCGTTAGTTTTTAGGCTACAACATTTACCCCTTAAAAGAGGATTTTACCATTTGGGCGCCAAGACGGTTGGAATTCTCTTTTAACCGACGAGAACTGCCCTTACTTTTTTCAAAGTGAAGTGGGCACCATTTAGCTGGTCTTAAGAGGTCAAACTTCAAGGGTTTTGGAATGCAATGGTTACTTTACCGGAGGAGGAGGTCATTTTAACCCCTCTATAAATATGCCTCTTTGTCGTTTCTGAAATCACTTTTACATCTTTGAGAGAATTTCTAGAGAGAGAGACTCTGCCCCATTTTTACTGAAATTTTAGAGAGAGAAAGAGCTTTCGTCCAAGATTTCATTAAGTTTCTTCAATTCGTCCAAGGTTACGTTTAATTCGCTCTCTCCATCCGTCCGAGTAATTCAACAGGTACCCCTTTCCTTTTAATTCTCATTTTGCACTTTTCTTTTGCATCTTTTAAGAAAAAATGGATTCGTCTTCTTCATCGAACATTCCCGGCCGCCTAAGAGTTAGTCTTAACCCTAGAACAAAAAGCCTTTCTTCTTCGGCACATTATAGAGTTGGGCCTATCTTCGCCGGCCATGCATTTTATTTTTATGGACATGGACGGCAAAGCCAGACGACCCAATCTTTACCTGTGCAGGGTAATCTGGCTTGCGTCAAGCAAATGTCTCGCATTAGACGAGGGGTGACTATCCCAACCTGTAGCTCGGAAATGGACACATCAACAGGCCGAGTCCCTGAAGGTGGGGAACGTGAGATTCAAAGTGCTCGGCCGGACAACCGAACTCCCTCTTCTGAGATCGTCCAGGAAGCGAGAATCCCTCAAAGGACCTCTGAGGCTAGCCCGTCCGGACAAGTCGCGGCAATGGACGAGTCTAACGAAGTGGAAGTTTCCTCGAACCCGTCTTATGACTCGGAAGAGTCGTCCACCACTTCTTCTGAAATTAAACGACGTTTAGGTCCCCTTTCAGACCCTAGGTTTATCCTGGCCGACAATAGTTGACTCGGAAATGGGTACCGCTTCGTTCTACCTGGCCGGGAAGACACTATACTTAGTGCTCCTTCCGGTCATTTCGCTGTCTATCGGCTGGCTTTGGATGTAGGGTTACGATTTTCCTTGCATCCTTTTGTAAGCCGCCTCCTTCAATACGATAGGATCGGCCATAACCAGCTTGCCTAAAATTCTTGGCAAAACATTTTGACCTTCCTGGCCGTTTGCAAGCTGAAAGGTGTTACCCCTTCTTTGGTCGCCTTCTCCCAAATACACTACGTCTCCAAGGTTCCTAGGGGCCTGGTTCAGTGTATGCAATCACTAAGGCTTTCTGACGTCCAAAATGCATGTCTGGAAGGCCGAATTCTTGTTCGTCCAAGCTCCTAACGAAGCTGTGGCCAGACAGTATCGTTATTTTAGCCGGGCGACTACTAATACTGGTCGAACAGCTTCTTTCTTGGAGCTGGAGGATGATTCGGCCGAGGAGATGATGGAATAATTCAGAGTATCAGAGTATTCCACTCCAAACAATTCGTCCTTCAAGAGTCCGTCCAACTGGATCCCCTTTAAGGAGATGTTTTACAATGATAATTTTTTGGCCGTCGCCAGGCCGAGGACAGAGGTATATTTGCTCAGATTTTGCTAAGTAAATAGCTTCGTCTTACATTTATATCTTAACCTTGATGCATTTTCTCCTTTTCAGCTACAACAAACGTCGTCCTGAAAAAGCCTTGGCTAGGAGACATAAGCATGTCTAAATTTACCAGCACTTTGTGGAAAGAATACAGTAAGTCCGGCTCTGAAAAGAGGACGGACACCTTGGTAAGTAAATCTACTTAGCAAATTTTTATTTTCATTCCTTTTTTTTTGTTTGGACGAACCCTTCTTCAGGATGGAAATCGTCCAAGAAGTCTCAGGACGATCTTCTAAACCGCGGAGGTTCGTCCAGGGGATTATCATGCTGCTTTATTGACAAGCTACGCCCTTGGACGCCCCTTGCTTATGTGAGGAAGACAATCAACTTTTATCAGGCCGACTTCCCTCTTTTAGTGGACCTCGTCCTTTGATGACCGGCTTCCTTCCTGGGAGAAGTGTTGTCTACAACATCCACTTGATGACGGTCTCCTTCTTGGGAAGGACCTCGTCCAGAGACCAACTTAGTTGAGTATGGCCGACCTCCTTCCTTGTGCAAGCCCCGTCCAAGCTGGGATTTTGCTATCATTCATGATGCTTATTATTGTTATTTTTTCCTCTAACGCCTTTGTATTTAACTTGACTTTTTTCAGAAGAATGCTCCAACGTCCAAGGCATTGGCGGAGAAGGCAGCCACAAAGAAAAGGTCGGCCACAACTGGAGATGCTCCTCCTCCCAAAAAATCCAAAGGCTCACGGCCAAGAAGAAGAAGTCTGACTAACCTTCTCAGCCGAAGGTCGAGATTCCTCTTCCCATGGAGGACGTTCCTCCTTCAGCCGAAGAAACGACCATGGTTCCTTACACCGACCCAGCGGGTTTGGCACCCCCTTGCGACACTGAACAACCGGTTGTGGTTGTTGATTTGGACCAGACCGAAGTGGCTGTCCAAGATGTTTCTCAGCCAGAAGCGGCTAAGTACGGATCTGGTTTTTCCAGTCCGGTAACGGAGCTAATATCGCAGATGCCCCAGGCTTATAGATCGGCCTCTCGATTTTCGGTGAGTCTTATTATTCTAACGTTGTTAGGACCTTGGGCGTTGGCGGGCGTCCCATGAGTCCGTCCAACAAACTAGTCGTAGTTATACCCGTCAGAATTACTGACGAGTCCTCTCTTTCAGATAAGGGCAAAGGGGGAGCTGAAGTAGCTCATGACGGTTCTCCCATTCTATCGGACGACAATTCTTCGGCAGCTTTTGCGAGGATGACCTCGGCCGATCATGAGAAGCTCAAGCAGGAGCTTTTCAAATGTTTCCCAGAGAGTTACCTCAAATGCTTGAGAAGGGCTTCATCTGAGCATGTAGGCTACATGTCTCAACTGGCTGCTAGGTACATTTTTCATTTCTTTGCCGTCTTATTTCTACACTTGGCAAATTTTCCTATTTTTACGATCGTGCTAACATACTTTAATCCTTCCTTTTTCAACTCTTTGCTCGCAGCATTATTACTGAGGACTGGGCAAGATTGCTTAGGAAAGAAAACAAGCAAATAGTCCGGGATGCTACCAAAGCAGCGGACCAGGCTCAATTCTCCATGGCCGAGCAGGAAGTACTGCACAGCCAATCGAGAGAGGCTTGGGAGAAACGCTCGGCTGAGATGGAGTCGGACAACAAAAGGTATCTGGTTCGTCTGACAGAGCTGCTGGACGAGAAGGCTGCCCTTGAGCCGGCTCTCAAGGACGAAAGGAACACAACCTTTCTGGCGGCCGTGGAGCTCCGAAGAGAGAACTGCTATCTTCAGGCAAAAAACCACGCGCTGAAGGAAGAGGCCACAAAAACCTTTGAGTCAGCCAAGGAGGCTCATAATGAAGTGATTGATACTTCCAAGTCCTGGGATATGAAGGCATTTGAAATGCTAGCCGAGGAGGACGACATTCCCAGATATGTTCATCGCCTAGACTTTCAGGAGAGCCTTCACAAAGCCGGCTTATCTGGGGAGGAACCTCCAATCTTCCAAGAGTCCTCGGACGATGAAGAAGAGGAGGAAACGGCCGACCCCGAAACTCAGGCCGACGACACCAACACTTCTCTAGATGCTTAGCCTTTTCTTTTCTCAATCTTGGCCGCATGCCTTTTGTACTTAGTGTTGTAGTTTTTAGTTTTTAGACTAGGTTGTAATCTTTAGACTAGACTGTAATCTTCTTTTGATCTTTATAAGAGAATATCTTTTTTCACTTATTGTCTCTTATTTCCATTTTCCTCATAGTCTAACAATTTAACCTAGATGACTTTTATAATAAAATTGTTCTGACCGAAGATGCCGTTATCCTCAACATGAACAATTTAATCCAATTATAAGAATAATAATACCAAGTTAAAAACTGCTCGGCCCGAAATTCAAAAGTTGCTCGTCATAACTTTACTTCGAAGTACACCAATACTTGTTTCTGTACAAGGACGTTTTGTTACTTGCATTAGTATTTTTAGCCTGTATCCCCCCTTCTTGGACGAAGAAATTTTAATAATTTTCTTTGCTCTAAGAAGGAGAATGACCATGGTATACTTATGCAGAGTATAGTCTAGGATTTATGGCAATCCGTCCATCCTCGTTAAAGCTTGAAATAACTTATTCCTTTACTAAGGTAGTTATCACAGTGAGTGGCCTTTGGACGAAAAGTAAGACCCTTTTACTAAAGCGTCTTAATTCCAGCCGCCTTCGTTTAGGAGAGTGATGTTAACTTTTTTAAGTTAATCAATAGGTGGCCTTCGTCATGTGCTATCCTTACAGGATTTTGACATGTTGGCCGATCTCCTAATAGAAGGTGTTTTTGTTTTGCTGTTCTTTTTTGAGTACCGGCTTGGCCGATAGTAGTGCCTATAATCAAATGACAAGGCATTCATAACAAACAAAGAAACAATCATGGCAGTAAAGTAGATTTGTATTATATGAATTTTGCTTGGCTGGGAGCCAAGGTACATGTATACATCTCTACTTTTTCATTACCGTGCTTATGGCACTTAGTTAGCAGGGGATTACACTTTTTCAATTATATCAAATGTAGTATTTTTTCAAATTGTTTGAGTTCCACGTCTGAGGAACAGAATGGTCGTCCATATCCTCCAGACGAAAGGTACCACCTTGAAAATTCGACAGCATTTCCCTTCAGTTCTCCAAGTACACGATAAAGATAATTGTTTATCTTATATCTACCCGGAGAACAAATTAGGAAAATGACTAATCATATTTCACTTAGAATCAAAGAATCAACACACATTCACCACCTAAGTGAGATGTGACGTCTAAGAACAGTCCCAAAACGGGGACTATTCAAGACTTACTCCTAATGATCGCATTCAAGCGATTTCAAGTATTCACCAAACAATAATCGCATTCAAGTGATTTCAAGTTATCATCAAACAAGTACCAAACCATTCCTTAGATTTTCCCTCCCATTGGTGAGTCTATCAATATAAAGGCATTGCATGCATATCACTTTAAACAAAGAATTGCAAAAACATCACAATAACTTAAGCATAAACAATCCCGTATAACATACTAGGGCATACAAAAACTAAAGCAAAATCATCATAAAATTAGTTTTTAATACTCAAATCTTATAACTAATCATTTTCAACTACAATTTAAGCCAAAATTTTCATTAAAACACTAATTAATTAAGAAAAATTTACAAAAAACTAACCTAATATGACAAACCCTCGCCGGTGGGAGAAGAAGCGCCGGAGTTGGGAGAGAAGCGCCGGTGAAAAAGTGGCGCCGGTGAAGGAGTCGTCGGTCAAGGAGGAGAAACGGTGGAGAGTCTCGCCCAAAACGTGAATTGAGGAGTAACAAACCGCCGATTTTGCGGAGGACCCAAATCGAAAAAAGTAAAGAAACGGCCGGAAAGTCGCCCACTCCGGTCGCCGGTTTGGTGTGAGCTTACCCATTTCTTTGGCCCGGACGACTGCTTCCATTTTACTCAGGACGAGGTCTCCCTCTTTCAATGGCCGCCTAGCCACTCTTTTGTTAAACTCTCGAGCCATTCGTAGCTTGTACAACTGCATTCTTAGTAGAGCATTTCCCCTAACTTCAGGAACCTGATCCAAAGATGTGCGAAGAGCAGCCCAGTTGGCGTCCTCTGAATAAAGCATGACTAGCAGAGTTGGTTCTTCAATTTCAATGGGAAGGACGGCTTCTGAGCCATAGACCAGCATAAATGGAGTTTCGCCAGTTGAGTTCTTGGTCTTCGTTCTAATTGACCAAAGAACCAACTGTAACTCTTCTACCCATAATCCTTTGGCATTGTCTAGCTTCTTTTTTATGCCACTTGAGAGAATTTTGTTGAAGGCTTCTACCTGCCCATTTGCCTGAGAATGGGCAACGACAACAAAGTGAGCTTTAATGTCCTGGTCGGCCAGCCATTCTCGGAGCTTAGGCGTTTCAAACTGCGGTCCATTGTCAAAGACAATAGACTGAGGCATCCCAAATCTTGTAATGATGTTCTTTCAGATGAACCCCTTTACATCATTGGTGGTAATTCCTCTCATAGCCTCAGCCTCCACCCATTTTGTGCAATAGTCTACTGCTACTATCACAAATTTCTTCTGGCCGGCCGCTATAGGAAATGGCCCCAAGATATCCATTTCCCATTTGGCGAAGGGAAGGGGGAAAAGAACTGGAGTCAAATAATTGGACGGCTTTTGATATATATTGCCATGCCCTATCCTTAATGCCTTTTCTCCTAATGCTCTTCCCCCAATGTGAGAGGCACAAACTCCTTCATGCAGCTCTTTCATGACATCTAACCCGTCCTCCCTAGTAATGCATTTGAGGAGTGGCCGGTTAAATGCCATTTTGTACAAGGTTTCATCCCATAGCTCAAACCACTTGTCCCTTGCCTTCACATACTTAACTTCCAAGAGATCAGTGGGCAGGCATCTTGTTTTCTTATACTTCCTCCGTTTCTTTTTACTCACTTCACTTTCCACTATGGGAAGTTTCACATTACTTGCTACACTTCTTTTTTGGGCAATAAACTCTCTCTATCTTTCTCCTCCTACATGGGTCCCTTTTCTTTTTACTCTCTACCTCTCTCTTCTCCAAAAATTGCCTAGGAGTCCGTGAAATGAGAAGTGTAGCGAATAAAAAGAAACGGAGGAAGTATTCAACGATGGGGTCCATCCAAACATTTCCTCGGCTGAGGAACATAACTTGCTCTTGATCAATACTCTTTGCCGGCTTTACCTCCCAAAACACAGTTCACGACACATCTCCTTCGGCCGAACTAGCTAATTTTGAGAGAGCATCGGCTTGATGATTCTCCGACCATGAAACCTAGTCGAGCATAAATCGCTTCAGTGTTTTTATCTCTTCTTCAATCAGCTTGTATTTACACATGGACGCCTCTTTGCATTCAAAGTCGCCATTTACTTGACTAACCACCAGCCGAGAATCCTTCTTTGCCTCGATTTCCAGGGCTCCTACCGCTTTGCACATTTTAATGCCAGCTAGCAGTGCCTCATACTCTGCTTCATTATTTGAAGCCTGGAACTGAAATCTGATCGCATACTCAAACTTGTCCCCCTCTGGTGATTGAAAGATTATCCCAGCTCCAGAGCCGTTGGCAGTGGACGATCACTCCACCATAAGGGTCCAATGCCGCTTTCACTCTGCTGGATCTTGGACGAATTCCATCGCAGGCCGAGTAAGCTCTACAATGAAATCAGCTAAGGCTTGACCCTTGATCGCTTTTCTAGGCTCAAATGCTAAGTCAAACAGGCTCAGCTCCACAACCCATTTAAGCATTCGTCCAGAGGCATCCATCTTGTGCATAACTTACTTCAGGGGTTGGTCAGTATAGACGAGGATACTATGGGCCAGAAACTATGGTCTTAGCTTCCGGCTGGCTATGAGTTGTGCGAGGCCGAATTTCTCTACCATTGAATATCTGCATTCGGCATCCTTTAGCACATAGCTAACAAAATAGATTGGAATTTGCACTTACTCTCTTTCAGCCAGGAGAACAATGCTAACTGCATGCGGCGATACAGCCAGGTATACAAACAATTTTTCCCCTTCGGCCGGACTAATTAGTTGAGGCAACTGTATGCGGCGATACAGCCAGGTATACAAACAATTTTTCCCCTTCGGCCGGACTAATTAGTTGAGGCAACTGTCGGAGATGCTCTTTAACCTGCTGAAGAGCCTGCTCCGCCTCTTCTGTCCACTCGAATTTTGCATTCTTTTTTATTGTTGCGAAGAAATGATGACATTTGTCTCCGAATTTAGCAAGAAAACGTCCTAGGGCTGCCAAGCACCCTGTCAAACGTTGAACTTCCTTAACTTTGGACGGAGACGTCATGTCCAGAATCGCCTGAATCTTATCAGGGTTCGCCTCAATCCCTCTTTGGTCGAGAAGGAACCCCAAAAACTCTCCGGCCACCACTCCAAATACATACTTCTGCGGATTCAGCTTTAGCTTGTATTTTCTAAGAGTCAAGAATGTTTCTCGTAGATCTTTCATATGATCTATCTCCTTCCGACTTTTGACGATCATGTCAACAATGTAAGCCTCCATATTTCTCCCCATCTGAGGCTGAAAGACCGTGTTTATGAGCCTCTGAAAAGTAGTTGGCGCATTTTGGAGGCCGAAAGGCATCCTCAGCCAGCCATAGAGACCTATCTCAGTGATGAATGAGGTCTTGTCTTGGTCCTCTGGCCACATTGGAATACGGTGAAAAACTAAATAAGCGTCCATGAAGCTTAGTAGTGCATGCCCCGCCGTGGAATCAACTAGCCGATCTATTTTAGGTAGAGGAAACTGTCCTTTGGACAAGCCTTGTTTAGATCGGTGTAATCCACACACATTCTCCAAGTTCCGTTTGGCTTAGGGATCCACTAGTAGAAAAAGGACGATTTGCGTCCCCTCAATTGCGTCGCACAGAAACGGAAACGACGCACAGTTAGGATTTGCGTCGCATGTTGGGAGTTGTGCGACGCAAATCACAAAAATATGCGTCGCACAGTATAAATGTGCGTTGCAAAAGGCTAATGTGCGTCGGACCCCTTGGCCCATCCGACGCACATCAGCCCAAAAGAGAACTCTAAGTCTCTCGGCTCTCTCCCTCTCCTTTTAATTTTCCCAAACCCTAATATGCACATCAACCGCCTCTCTCTCTCTTCCCCTCTCCCTCTCTCTCTCTCTTCCCCTCTCCCTCTCTCTCAATTCCAGAACTTGTTCCTCAAAACTCAATCAACTTAAATATATGGCGACGAAATTCTCTGGAGATGAACTAAGCACAAAATTGCAACAACTTCTTCCTCCTCGAAATCGGCCGTTTCATCGATCAAATCCCTCGAAACCTACACTTCTTCCTCTCCTGAAATCCGCAAACGTTTCATTCGTTTACATCTTCTTCATCGTTTCATTAGTTTCATTCGTTTCATTCGTTTACAGATCTGCCAAATGCAATCGAACTCAAACGCAATCGAAGGTAAGAGGATGGTATCTGATTTTTTGTTTATTTTTATGGCATTCCCCTCAATTCGTTTCATTCGTTTCATTCGTTTACATCTTTTTCTTTATTTTTCTTTATATCTGATTTTTTTTGTTTATTTTTATGGCATTTACCTTCTCTCGTTTTCAGATCTGAAATTTTCAGTAAGAGGATGGTATCTTCTCGAAATCTTGTTGTTGCGTTTGTGGTGAAGATCTTGATTGCTATGAAATTACAAGAAATTCTCGAAGATCTGGATTGTGTTTGAGTTTTTTTATTTTTATTTTTAATTTTATCTCCCGTTATATAAAAACGCGGTTATAGATAATTTTTTAGTTTGTAATTTTATCTTCTGGTTAGGGTTAGAATTTCTTATTTTTTTGTATGTTTTAGTTATAGATCTGATGTTAGTGATAATGGTGATATTTTTTTCTTCTTGAAATTATGTAAAACTGCGCACTGTTGATGTTAGTCCATTGCCTTTGTAGTTTGTAATTTTATCTTCTCCATTTTTGTATGTTCTTCATTTCCTTTTCAATTGTTGATTCGTTATTGCTGATTCATGATAGAATTTGTGTAGAATTTCCTGCATTCGATAGTTTTTTTAATAAAAAAAAAAATTTTTTTTTAAAAATGCAATTTGCGTCGCACTTAGCCCAAGGTGCGACGCAAATCATTCATCTGCGTCGCACCCTAGGCGATGTGCGACGCAGATTACCCTTTAAAGTGGGCTCGGGAGATCCATCTGCGTCGTACCATATAAATGTGCGACGCAAATAGCTTAACCATTTGCGTCGTTTCCACATACGACGCAGATCAATTCTTGGTCATTTGCGTCGAGGCCTTTGGCGTCGTACCGGAGTCCGACGCAAATAGGCACCTCACATCCGACGCAAATTCCCGGAATGATTTTATCAGCTTCTGAACTTCCTGATCAACAGCTTGATTCCTGGCCGGACCTAAATGCCTCTTTTTCTGCGAATTGGCTTTTGTCCAGGATCTATGTTTAGTTTATGAATAACAATTTCAGAATCAATTCCCGGCATTTCCTCAACTGCATATGCAAAAACATCCTCAAATTCTTTTAACAACGCGATCAATTCATCTTTGATCTTAGGACCTAGAACTAATCCAATTTTCAGCGTCCTCTCAGGACGTCTTTCATCCAAACAAATCTCGCCCGACTTTTCCACTGGCTCTGGTCGTTCTAGCCAATACCCATGATGGCCATTACTTCCTCTGACGAAGCTTTTTCCTCCTTAATGGCCAGACATTTCCTCTTTTTGCTTGGCAAAAGTATGGACGGCTTGCTGTTCTGAGGAGCCTTCAGCTGAGTTTTTTCCACTTCATTTCTTAACTCTTTTATCTGGCCTTTTACCTTCTCGGCCGATCCTTGCTCTATGGCCTTTGGCCGCTCTGATTTTTCTCGTTTCCATGATGAAGGTTTTAGAGTGGTGAGGTAGCATTCCCTTGCTGCTTGCTGATCTCCATATAGGGATCCAATTTTCCCTCCATCACACTCAAACTTCATTAGCATCAGATGGGTTACAATAACAACTTTGATGTGGTTCAAGGTGGGTCGTCCGAGAATGACATTGTAAGCCGTCAAAATCTCGTACCACCAAGAACTTAAGAAACAGCGTCCTGGAGGCCTCCTTGTCCCCTACCCTGACGGGCAAAGTGACAATTCCCATTTGGTGGATGATTCTTCCCCCAAATCCAATGATGGGATAGTTGACTGGGACCAAGTCATTTTCGTCAAACTTCAATCTTGATAAACAATTCGCACCGATGATATCGGTAGAACTCCCCGTATCAATCAAAATCCGTCTCACTCTGAGGTTTGTTATTTTCATCTCTACCACCAAGGGGTCGTCATGGGGGTTCTTATCTTCCCGTGATTCAACTCGCTGACAACAATCTTAGGGAAAGGGTCAAATTCATCCTGATTGATAAGCATTATTTGGCCGAGTTCCCGTAAGTAATTTTTATGGTCGCGGTTGGTAGGACCTCCTATTGTAAAACCTCCAGATATCACTAGCACTACATCCTCGCCAGTGCTTTCATCCTTCTGCTTGAGGTATATAGGAATTCATCTTACCCTTGCGAGCTAAGTCCTCCAAATCTCTTTTCAAATGCTTGTATTCGTTTGTTTCGTGGCCACAATCCTTATGGAAATGGCAATATTTGCTTTTATCCCTATTTTTGTAGGGAGTCTTCATTTCGGTTGGGGCCTTCAGCTCATACTGATCTTTTATCTCCATAAGAATGGAGTATTGATCTTTACTGAATTCTATCGGCTCAGCCGATGTTGCTGGTTCAGCTATTTTGCTTCTCTTGGATGAGGTTGTCATTGAAGTCAGCGCCCAAGTTTCAGCTTTCTTGGGGATGCTCTTCTTTGGTTGAATTGTCTCTTCAATCTTTTTTGTCTCCGGATGCTTTGCTTCCGCACAAACTTCTGTAGCATGGATGAATGCCTCTGCTTCTTGAAGAGCTTCGGTCTGAGTGGAGATCCTCTTCTTCACCAACTCAAACATAAAGCTTCCTGGTCTTAGACCCCTGATGAAGGCGTCAAAGGCCACCCCTGCATTCAGATCCTGGAGTTAAATCTCTTCACAAAGCTTCTCAAGGCTTCTTTAGGCCCTTGGATGACCTTGCCCAAATGCATGCTGACCTTCTGCTCCTGCCGGTTTGCTACAAAATAGCTAGTAAACAAGATACTAAGCTCAATGAAATTATTCACTAAGTTAGGGGGAAGATTATTGAACCACTTTTGAGCTACTCCTTTCAGTGTGGCTGGAAAGTTCTTGCACCAGGTAGCATCATCAACCACTTGAACATACATTTGATGCTTGTATGCTGATAAATGATCATCCGGATCCGTGGTGCCGTCGAAAGGCTCTATCGTCGGAAGCTTAACCTTTGGGAAAGGGGGAGACTCCATGATTCTGGCCGAGAATGGAGTCGGCCAGTTAATCTTGAGTGCCCCAGCATGTCCCTCAGTGGATATGTCCTCCCGACGATATTCTTTTAACACGGGATTAGAGTAGGTGTTAGCTAGGGCTTGACGCTTATACACTATAGGTTGTAAAACCGTTTTTTCTTGCCTTGGATGAACAGCCGAAGGTCTTTGACTTCTTCCTTTAGTTCTAGATGGGAGTCTTAATGGACGATCCTTCATATAAGGAGTAGACCCTGAGGTTGAGCGCTGCAGAGCAGCTGCCTTCTTGGCCTCCAGATACTCCCTCGCATCTGTCTCCATCTTATGACCACTAGGAGGAATATTATCTCCTGGACGGACCACCAACTTTCAGTCCATCTTTCTTCTTGGTTCACTGACTGCTGGCTGCTTTCCTTTTGACTGTTGCTTGGTCATTTCCTGCCGAGGAGGCCGACTTGCCCTTGGACGGCCTTCCTGAGACTGCCCCCTAGGCGACACCACAGCGGCCTGGTCTGGGTTGACCTGAAAAAACAGCATATTATTTTTTATTTGCTCCTCCATGACAACAACCATCCTAGTATGGAAGTCATTCAAGACAGTTTTCAGATGGGCAGCTGTCATTGGACGCTCAGAATTTTCCTGAATGACAGGGTCCCTGCTCCGCCAGAGAAACGAACAGCAACATAGGGCCTATCTCTTCCTCCAGATGGCCTTTCATTGCCCACCGTATCTTCCACTTGAATCTTAAAACTTCTATTCCTATCAACATTGGATGAGTGACAATCAGTCATTATTGTGTCTCCCCATAGACGGCGCCAAATGTTACGTAGTGCTAAACCCGTAAATCAATACTACTATCCCCAACAGTAGGTTCTATAATAGGAGACTTGTGCAACAACGCTTGGACTCAAAACCCGAACCTGAGCTCCGCCTTTGGACCTGCAAAAAGGGACCCACCCTGGAGGTTTGGGTGGTATTTCTCCCTCCGAAGCTTAAGTCAGGTATCAGGAGTAGAAAATGAACTTTTATAGAGAGAAAGTGGAGAGAGAGAGTATTTATGATCGAATAACAGTACTATGCTCTGAAAAAACGTAGCTTTCCCCTAATTCCAAGGACTATTTATAGTGCCTGAAATGACTGTTATGCCTTGATGTCACCCTAATTTGAGAGCATCTGATTGGCTAAGCAATAAGGTTATGACACGTGGAAGTCACTGATTAGAGAGTACACATCACCCTTCATAAAGGTGTTTTCTGTGTGTACTAGGCCTAAGTACAGATTGGGCTAAAGGAAGGGCTTAGTACACCTTTCATTACTTTCAGAAAGATGTACTTTACACCATACAAGCCTCTGATCCATGTACCTTATAACAGCGAGAGCGTGCCACTTGTAGGGCTGTGATGAGGCCACGTGTCAAGCCTATAGCCGTTGATTTTTAGGCTACAACACCTTGCTTTGATCTTCTTGTTCTAACGCTTCTCCATTACCAATTCCTTGAGCATCTTTACTTAGATTTCAAAATTCAAACTTGATTTCTTCTTTGACTTAGGGTACGTTCTGTTCAACTTAAAAAAATTAAGTTTCAGGTCCAATAAGTTCAGATAAGTTCAGATAAGTTGCAATAAGGTCTAATAAGGGCAATAAGTTCCAATAAGGTCTAATCAGGTGCAATAAGTTCCAATCAGGTGCAATAAGTTCCAATCAGGTCTAATAAGGTCCAATAAGTTCAATCAGGTCTAATAAGGTCCAATAAGGTCCAAATAGTCAATGTTTAATAAACATTTGTATTATTGTCCATTATTTTGTTATTCATAATTTCATATCACTATTAGCTGATTATGTTATTATTAGAATTTTAATTAAAGTACCACAATGATTATATATTATTATACTTGTATTAGTGTCTATATTTTATTATTTATTTGTATTATGTCTATTATTTTATTATTTATTTGTTTATGTCTATTATTTTATTATTCATATTACTATTAGTTGATTATGTTATTATTAAATTTTTTATTAAAGTACCACAATGTATAGTATTATACTTGATTATTGTCTATTATTTGATTATTCATATTACTATTAGGTATATTATATTATTATTAAATAATATTATAATCATGGTCAAATAATTAAGATTATGATTGGTGACTTCAATTCGTGTTTGTGTCTCTAATGGAGTATTGGAGAAAAGCAAAAAAAAAAAGAAAAAACTGAAGGAAGAAAGGAGAAGAAATGAATGAAGCAATGTTGCAAAGGTACAGTGATTTTGTGCATTTTTTTTCTCTTTTTTTTTTGTTTTCTTTTTATCTTCTAGTACATTCACATAAATGAAAGGAGAAGAATGGAGAAGAAATGAAGGAAGGAGTTAATGCTATCTACTTACTTTCACATTAATGAAAGTGAAGTGAAATTTTTATATGTGCCAATTTTAATTTGTTAGCAATAAATGTTAATTAATTTTTTGATTTTCTACTAGTGTTTTATAAAATCAAAACAAGACTATTAAGATATATTAGTGGTGAAATGTTATTAGGCAAATATATAAATAGTAATTTTTTTTGTTAAATTAATTATCATAAAAGATAATTAATAATCATTATTTTTTAAAAGACGAATTATAATAATTATTACTCCATAAAAAAATTTTGAGGGTAGTATTTACGTTAGTGGTAATATTTATGTTATTCATGGTCAATGTTTTTGTCTAATAAGGTCAAATAAGTTTAATCAGGTCCAATAAGGTCTAATAAGTTTCAATCAGGTTCAATAAGGTCTAATAAGTTTCAATCAGGGCTAATAAGGTCTAATAAGTTTCAATAAGGTCAATAAGTTCCAATAAGGTCTAATAAGTTCCAATTAGGTTCAATCAAGTCCAATAAGTTGAATCAGGTCCAATCAAGTCCAATAAGTTGAATCAGGTCCAATCAGGTTTAATAAGTTCCAATAAGTTCAGTTCAGGTTCAAGAAGTTCAGTTCAGATAAGGTCCAATAAGTTCAGGGCCAATAAGTTGAATAGAACGCACCCTTAGTATTCTCTTTGCTCCTTTCATTGATACCTTGTAAATCTATTCACTTAACAACTTGTTAGTTCAACACTTAGGGTGTGTTCTCTTCAACCTATTGGCCCTCAACTTATCTAAACTTAACTTATTGAACCTGAACTGAACTTATTAAACCTGATTGGACCTGATTCAACTTATTGGACCTGATTGAACTTGATTGGAACTTATTGAACCTGATTGGAACTCATTGACCTCATTGAAACTTATTAGACCTTATTGGCCCTGATTGAAACTTATTAGACCTTATTGGACCTGATTGAAACTTATTTGACCTTATTAGCTAGACAAAAAAATGACCATTAATAACATATATATTACCCCTAACGTAAATACTACACCTCAAAATTTAATATGAAGTAATAATTATTAACATTTGTCCTTTAAAAAAATAATTATTAGTAATTTTTTCTTATGATGATTAATTTAATAAAAAAAGATTACTATTTATATATTTGCCTATACATAACTTTCACCACTAATATATCTAATAGTCTTGTTTTGATTATATAAAGCACTAGTAGAAAATCAAAAGTTGATTAACATTTCTTGCTAACAAGTTAAAATTGGCACATATGAAAAATTCTCACTCCACTTTCATTTACCTGAAGGTAGTAGAATGCATTAATTCCTTATTTAAAGACGAATTGCAAAATATTGTAATTATAATGATTATTATTGTTAATCTTAATTATTTGACCATGATTATAATATTATTTAATAATAATATAATCAGCTAATAGTAATATGAATAATCAAATAATAGACAATAATACAAGTATAATACTATACATTGTGGTACTTTAATTAAAAAATCTAATAATAACATAATCAGCTAATAGTAATATGAATAATAAAATAATAGACAATAATACAAATATTTAATAAAACGGTTATTTCACCAAATACCCCCGACAAATCAAAAAATTCACAATATACCCTTAATGTTTCAACAATTCACCATATACCCCTGACTTTTCATTTTTGTGCACCATATACCCTTTTTCTAACGGACGTTAGGCTGCCATTTGCTTTATTTACAATTTTGCCATCATTATTCACTAACCCTAATTTTAACCCTAATCCCTAACATCTAAACCTAACTCTAAAATCCAAACCATAACCCACCCCCTCCCCTACACCAGCCCCCCACCCCACCCAGCCCCCACCCCTCCCCCTCCCCACCGCCGCAGCACGCTCCCTCTCCCCTCCCCCTCCACTGCCTCTACCGTCGCAAGCCTTGCAGCCCCTCCCCTACTCCCTCACTGTCAATTTCTCGAAGGGTTGTAAAATCTCCGGCGAAGCAGCGACACAACGCGAGGAAGTAAAGCTCCGGCGAGCGGGAAAATCGATGGGGTGGGGGTTTAGCGTTCGAGGGGGAGGGGTGGGATTTTTCGAAGGGTTATAAAATCGGGGCTGGAAATCGACGGGGTTGGGAAGTCGGTGGCTGGGAATCGGCGGTGACGGTAGGGGCTGGGAAATCGCCGGGGAAATCAGCGGGGAAATCAGCGGGGAATGAGTGAGGGGAAGCCGGCGGTGACAGACGCGCAGGCAGTGGGGAAGGCCGGCGATGGGGGAGGCCGGCGGTGGGGGAGGCCGACAGTGGGGGAGGCCGACGGTGGGGGAGGCCGGCGGTGGGGGAGGGGGAAGGGTAGGGGCTGGGGTGGGGTGGAGGGGAGGGGGTGGGGCTGCCAAAGAGGTAGGGTTAGGGTTAAGGTTTAGGGGAAGGATTAGGGTTGAATTAGGATTACGATTAGGTTAGATTAGGGTTAGGGTTTAATGATGGCAAAAACGTAAATAAAGCTAACGGTGGGTTAACGGAAGTTAAGAAAAGGGTATCTGGTGCACGTTTTTGAAAACTCAAGGGTATATGGTGAATTGTTGAAACATTGAGGGTATATTGTGAATTTTTTGATTTGTCGGGGGTATTTGGTGAAAAAACCGTTAATAAAATAATAGACACTAATACAAGTATAATACTATATAATCATTGTAGTACTTTAATCAAAGTTCTAATAATAACATAATCAGCTAATAGTGATATAAAATTATGAGTAATAAAATAATGGACAATAATACAAATGTTTATTGAACTTTGACTATTTGGACCTTATTGGACTTGATTAGACCTGATTGGAACTTATTGGACCTTATAGACCTGATTGGAATTTATTGGACCTTATAGACCTGATTGGAATTTATTGGACCTTATTAGACATGATTAGAACTTATTGGACCTTATTAGACGTAATTGGAACTTATTACCCTGATTGGACCTTATTATATTGCAACTTATTTGAACTTGTTGAACCTGAAACTTAATTTTTTAAGTTGAGGATAACGCACCCTTAGGGCCTGTTCTCCCCAACTTATTTTCAGTTCAGTTCAATTCAGTTCAGTTCAATTCAGTTTAGTTCAGATCAGTTCAGTTCAGCTCTTGGCAATAATTTTACTCTCACATATCACTATTCATTTTAGTTCAGTTTAGTTCAATTCAATTCAGTTCAGTTCAGTTCAATTCAGTTCAGTTCAGTTCAGTTCAGTTCAGTTCAGTTAAGCTATTTTATGCCGAAGAGAACATGCCCTTAGTTTGTATCTTTGTTCCTTTGTCATCATCAAAACTAGGGTACTACAACACCCATTTATTTGGAAACAACCAAAAAACCCTAAGTCATTTCACAACTAAAAAATTGGGCTTTCCCTTATAGAAAGTTAAAAAAGTAAAAGTCCTAACTCATTAAAGTTATTGTTGAACAATTGATCGTGGAGTTGTAATGGTGTTGATTTTGAACAATAGTCGAGTTGATTTTTTTTTTTTGTTGATTTTGAGTAACTCTGTTGATTTTGAACAACGTCTAGCATATTGTTATGTAATGGCTTAACATTAAGTTGCTGCCTACTGTTGGTTTGTAACATACTCTTTGTTGGTTTACTTTTTCTGGAAAAAACACAAAAAAAATAAACAGGCTGACCTGAAGGTTGACCCGTTTATCATAAGGCTGGGTTGGGTTGCAATTCTCAACCCGTTTAAGTTAACGAGGTCGGGTTGGTAAAGGGGTTTTCGACGCATTAACCCGCCAACCCAACCTGATCTTGATCCAACCCGACCCATTGTCAGCCTATATAATATGTTGATATTTAATAATAATTATGATAATAAAAATATTGTTTAATTAATAATAAATTGTTATTATTAATAATGTTATTAAATAAAATAATAATAAGTTATTAAGGAATATTAAATAATAATAAGTTATTAAATAGTAATAATAAGTTACTAAATAATAATAAGTTATTAAATTATAATAATAATAAATTATCAAAGAAATAAATTAGGAACTGAATTGAACTGATTGTAACTGAACTGAATTAAAGATACGGGCTTTTCACCACGTACCCCTGAGGTTTCACGAAATGCACCAGGTACCCTCGTTGTTTAAAAAATGCACCAGATGCCCTTGTGATTTGCATAAAATGCACCAAGTACCCTTAATGACTAACGGTGTTAAGTTTCCGTTAACTTTATATACCAATTTGCCATTATTAACCCCTAACCCTAAACCCTAAACCTTAACCCTTAATTCTAACCTAAACCTTAACCCTTAACTCTAACCCTAAACCCCAACCCTAAGATTAAACCCCCAACTCTCCTCCCTCACCACCCCAACCCCCAACTCTCCTCCCTCACCACAACACTCAACCTTCCTTCTCCACCCCCCGTAGCAGCCCTCCTCCCCCCACCACCCGTAGCAGCCCCCCCTCCCCCCACCACCCGTAGCAGCCCCCCTCCCCCCACCCTCTCCTCCCCACAATCCGCAGCAGCCCCACCTCCCCCCACCTCACCCACCCCTCCTCCTCCGTCAAAAACACACACGACACAACATAATTCCCATTCCCCCCGCAACGGTGGGGTCGGTTGGTTGAAATCGACGTGGGCAGGGGGATTCGACGGAAAACAATGCGGGTGGGGGGATTCGACAGAAATTAACGGGGGGTGGAGGAACAGGGGTGGGGGAATTCGACGGAAAATGACGGGGGGGGGGAATTAGACGGAAATTGACGGGGTGGGGGAATTCGATGGGAATCAACAGGGGTGGGGGGGATTTGACGAAAATCAACGGGGGTGGGGGACGGGGGTAGGGGCTGCTGCGGGGGGTTGGGGTGGTGGACTGTTGCGGGGGTGCGTGGGGCAAGGGGAGGGGAAGTGGTGTGAGTGGGGTGGAGGTGGATTGGTGCGGGGTGGGGTAAGGGGAGGGGAGGTGGTGGTGGGATGAGGGTTTGAAGTCAGGGGGTTAAGGTTAGGTAAGGATTTGAAGTTAAGGGGCTTAGTGTTAGGGTAGGGTTAGAAGTTAGGGTTAGTTAGTTAATTAGGAATAATTAGAGTTTAATTAGGGTTAAAGGGGTTAATTAACCCAAAAAGCTAACGAGAACTTAACACCGTTAGTCATTAAGGGTATTTGGTGCATTTTATGCAAATCACAAGGACATCTGGTGCATTGTTTAAATAATGAGGGTACCTGGTGCATTTCGTGAAACCTCAGGAGTACCTGGTAAAAAAACCGTTAAAAATAAGATGGGAAAAACAGGCTAAATCGCCTTGATTTCACATTATACTAGAATACACTATGATTAGAATATTATTCAAGAAATGAACAAAATTTGAATTAATCATGTAAAATTTTCCTTTCAACTTCAATAATCGTCTAACAACTACCAACTTATTCCAAAAAGTCATGTATAGGGTATGTTTTTTATATTTTTATTTTATTTTTCTCATGTGAAGATGGTCCCATTCCCATGACAAGATTGACAATAACCATAACATAAAAAGTGTCATGAATGGAGTTGCTCTAAAGGCTAAACTATAGATTAGTTAGTGGATATAGTACATGTTAGGCGGTAGCATAGTACATCTGCTCGAGAATATCGCGTGGCTCTGTCGATCACACTCTCTTGCTCTGGAATATCTCAAAGGTATGAAAATTCTGAACACCTGAGTTTCATAATCCTATTTATATTCCACCTTATTAACTAAATTTGTGATCAATTAGTATGAATTCAAGCTTTTATTCTTTAATTTTGATAATTTAGCTTGTAGAGAAGTTTTTTGGGTACAAGTTCAAATCTGTATTATCATAAATATCACTGTATCTTTTTTATACCAACATCCACAAATCACTGTGTTCTTTTCATTTCTATATTGATGTTGTCTTGCAATTCAAGCTAACTTTTCATAACTTTGATCCAAATTCTTACTTGTTCATCTACTTGATGTTTATAATCACTATTCACTAATTCTTTCCCTTAATATCTTTAGGCTTTATTGTTCATTGATTTGGGAGTGGGGGTAAATATTCTCAAGGTGATATAATTGTGAGATTTTTCATCTTGGTTGTTCAATAATGGCTTATAGATAACTCCCCCTAAATAGATAGAAAGTATTATGTTTTTTTGGTTATGAAGCCTGGAAAATATTAGGACATGAGGTTTCCCTATTTTCGCAATAATTTTGTTCTCATAAATTTCATTAAGTAAAATACTTATATGGACCTAGTTTACACTAAATTTAGTAGGGACTTGATGATAGTAAATGTGATTATGAGAAATAGGGTCACTATATGTTGAAAAATAATAGTTATACAAGAGTAGCTTTAGTCTGTGCCTAAGGAAAAAATGTTACTATGTTATAAAGTGTAACTTTAATTATAATAAATTAATTTAAGAAAGGTGACTTTATGGAAAAAAAAAAACATCAATATGATATATAATTGAGATTAGTGTAACTTTCAAGGATTTTTTGCAAAAAACTATCTTACAAATTCTTTTTTTTTGTGAAAAAACTACCTAATAAAAAAATGTTATGAAAAACTACCTAATAAATTGTTTATTTTGTTGTAAATACCTAATAAAAAAAATGTTGTGAAAAAACTACCTAAATTTTGTTGTAACTTTCAAGGTTGACCAGGTCAAGTGAGTTGCATGTGTATTTTAATAGACCCCTAATTTTAACCCTTTACCCGAATTTCCCGAAATTTGCCCCTTTTTCGGGGTGAAATTGGGAAAATTAGGAAAAAAGTTAATATTAGTAGTTTATTAAAACACACGTGTAACTCACGTGAGCTAGTCAACATTGAAGATCTGAGTCAACTCCCTAGTTCTGGTACAACAAAAAATAATTTAGGTAAATTTGTGAGAAACCACTTTTTATAACCATTTTTTTGTCATAAACCACCTTTAAAAAAATTTGGACATGAGACCACCTTTTTTGTTCAATGTATTTTGAGAAGCCAACACTTGTCAGATTCCGAGCATTGACTCAACTTTTTCGGCATTGATCATCACGTGCAACGCACGTGAGGTTTGTAAACCCCCTTTTGTGCACTTTTTTTTTTTTCAAATTTCCCCGATTTCTTCCTCCACTCATTTTCCCTTCTTCTCAGCCGCCTTGTGGCGCTGCTGTTGGATGGTTGTGTGTGATGAGCCGCAGATATTGTTGGTAGTTGGTGTTGGTGGTGTTGTTGCCACTTCTTTTCTCTCTCCTCTGGTCTGTATCTTCTGCTCTTCTGTTGCTGATGTTGTTGTTCCTTGCACTGCCACGAGTCAGTACTTGCTGGTGTTGTTGCTTTGCTTCATTTACTAAGCCTTAATTGTTGTTGATAATTCGAAGAAGAAGAGAGAAAGAGTGTGTGAGGAAGAAGAATAAGTTGATTTGATGGAGAATCGAGGTGTTAATGGTGTTTGGTGGCGGTGATGGACAAGAAAGAGAGGGGACGGTTGTGGTGGCTGTAGCGGCAACAAGAGAGTGCAAGTGGAGGTGCTTGGGACGCCACAAATGGAGTGGGGAAGAAATGAGGAGAAGAGATGAAGAAATGAGGAAGAAATAAAGTTGCAAAAGGGGGTCGACACTGGAAAAGTTGAGTCAATGTTCGGAATCCGACAAGCAATGGCTTCTCACAAAAGAAAAAAGAACAAAAAAGTGGTTGCCGGCTTTCTTAAAAAGGTGGTTTATGACAAAAAAGTGGTTTATGACAAATTTTTCAATAATTTATTAGGTTGTCTTTCACAACATTTTTCTTATTTGGTGGTTTTTCGCAAAAAAATGAACTTAAAATGTAGTTTATTGCAAAAAATCTACCTTTCAATTGTAAAAGGTGTTTATAGAAAAAAAAAAAAAAAAAGTCACTATGTTATATGAGTGACTTTGGTCCAGACTAATATTATTACATAATTTTCGGGGAATAGTAAAATTATTCTACGAAATTCTTTGATCAAGCTTGTGCATCCCACGGGCCACGGGTTCCCAGCTTGATCCCTCAGTTCTTTTCCCACATTCCATTTTTGGTGTTTCTTCTGTTCTACTTATTTTTCTCTGATTCCTGATTCGGCGAAGTTTTCTTCAGACATTACGTTGTCTTAGTTCCTATCTCACACACCACTCTCTCTCTTAGGCCACCTTTTTATTACTCAATCCCTACATGCAACATAACATTCCCTCAATCTTTTCTTACAATAATCCCATACGGAACCCCCTGCCCACCATTGTCTTGAAAGTATGGTAAATTTGCTGAATATAAAAGAAAGGATGTAGTGGTTTTACATCTCCTATATTATCTCGACTCTTTTAATTTCCTTATTGTCCGGGTCAGACTCATGTCATGACTCATGCCTGACACGACATGAATCTTTGATACTTCATTTTAAACAAAAATCTGAGACATTTTTCTAGAAAATGACCAAGTTCGACACTCAGACACCTATTCGAGTGGACCCTTGTAGTCGAGTCCAAGTAACATAGTCCACCTCTTTGGTCTTGTGTTTTGAGTTGAGACTAGTTGAGGAAAACCTTTTGCCTCTTACTTTATTTAGTATATTTTTCAGTTCAATAAAAGCATATATGTTGGAGTATTCAGGTTCGTGTGCTGGGTTTAGTGACATGGATTATCTTCCCATGAATATTAATCAGAAACAGAACGCTACCCATTTATCAAAAGTAAAGAACAAAAATTTACAAGTCGATAGTGGTGTAATTTGTTGGCTGAGTTTGCTTGCTGATTCGCATACAACAAACATTTAGTTACTGTTTTGAGTAAAATAATGTGCAAGTTTGCAATAGTGAATTGCTTTGCTGAGCAATTCTAAGGCGAGATAGTACAGCAATCAATTTCGAGACTTGTGTCTGTATCGTTTGTGTGCAAGGAAATTTAATATGTAAGTGTACGTGTGTGACATATTAAGCTAGCTAGGTGCTATTGTTGAAAAATACTTCTAAGCTTGAATAATAAAACCCTCAGCATATTGATCCCCTAATATCTATTGATGTGCAGTTGCAGGCTAGATCAAGTAAACAAAAGGAAACAAAGCAAAGATGGGGTTTGTCATTGTAATTTCTGTACCACTTATCTTATTAGTCCTGATCATAGTTATAGCTGCATATCTGCTTGGAAGGGCTCGAGGTCGCAGTGTACCAACACAGTATTATGGGCCTCCTGCTCCGCCATTTGCCGGACCACCACCTCCTGATCAGGGAAAATAATCACAGGTCTAGCTAGCCGTTTAGGAATTGCTGAGGTACGTGCTAGTACACAAACATAAAGTGTGTATATATTTCCCTGTATGATGTGGATTGTGTTCTGCAACAGCTTGCAGTTTATCAGTGTATAGTGAATTGACATTTGTATATCTGGATGCATATGTAGTTCTTGAAGTTCTGGGTATTTATGAATGTTACAGTAACCGGAGAAACAAAGTTCGAGCGAATTTTGGGGAAGAATTGAGTTTGAAACCTTTAAACACAAATGGAAGTGATATGATTGCTGTTGATCTCACTACTTCTATGGATGGTTAATGAGAAAAGAGAGTTTCTTTAGAAGTATTGTTCGTTTGCTACAAATTTTGATACTCATTCACCAGGGGAGGACCAAAGATACTAGTTCAGAACCTCGGAAAAAAAAAAACAGTTCACCGGAGTAGGGGAAAAGGGAGTGATTTGGCTTTCATAAGAAACATAATCAATATTGAAGAAATTCAAATGAATGAGAGAGTCTTGGCATAATTCAAGTCTGCTTGGGTATGATAGGTCACCCATAGAATTATGGATCATCTTGCTTTTCGAATTCGGGTCCGACCCTTAATACATAAATTGGCTCAATCTTTAGAAAGAAAAGCTAGATCTTGAAATAAAAAAAAAAAGGGGGGCGGGGGAGTAATTACAATTTGAAAAAAACTGATGTTTGGGGCAACAAAAGACAGCAAAAAACTTGTTTCGAATTCAATCACTGGAAAGAAATATATAACAATGAAGGCCAAATTGTCAATGCATTTGAGTTAGATGAAATTGAGCTAGTAAGAGCAACGCTACTCATCGAGTCATTTCTTTATGTCATGAGGAAAATTAGACAAGCAATGAAATTGAAAAAAAAAAAAAAAAAAAAAAACTCTGCATTCCAGCAAATTCTTTCTTTTTGTCATGAGATTAAGGACATGTTTGGCAATATTAGCGATTCTAGTAGCTGTTAGCGGTAGCAGTAACTGTAGCTGCTAGGGGTGAAAGTTATTCGGATAAAATCCAAAATCCAATCCAATCCAATCCGAATTAGTAATTCGGATCAGATTTGAATTGTGTTAGGATTGTATTCGGATTGAGATTTTTTGAAAAATTGGATTGAGGGTAATCGGATCCAAAAATCCAATATAACCAAATAGTAATATGCCTCGCTCGTATTATGTATCTTGATTGGGCTTAAGTGCTTAACTGATTTTTTTTATAAAAAGCCTATGCCACAACCCAATACAAATATCGCTTCAACCCTTCCCCTAAAACACTAAGTGCACTTAATTCCTCATTTTCTAAATTTACTAAGTTGTTGTTGTGCTTAATTCATTTCACCGAAATTCTAGAGTTTTAAAAATATTGGATTTTCGGATCGGATCCAATCTAGAGTATGAAAATTCGGATTGGATTCAAACCCTAATTGGTGTGGATTCGGATTGAAAAATTGAAATGCAAATTTTATTCAGATCGGATTGGATTAGGCTCTAATCCAAACCGCACACCGGACTTTCACCCCTAGTAGCTGCTAGCTGTCTACTAGTAGCTGTCAGCATTCAACGATTAAATTAGTTGTTTAATTAGAAGTGTTTGGCAAAAGTAGTTGTTGAAATTGTAAAAGACAGTAAATGACATTTATTCTGATATGAAATGAACTACCACAATTTTCTGTGTTCGTTGAATAGTTAAATTCAAGATTTATTTTTTCAAAGAAGTTACCAAAAAAAGGAGTATACGACTTTTTAGCTGCTCAAAGAAATGTATAAATCTAAGAAAATATTCAAACCTCGAAAAAATCATATTATCAAATTTTACTAAAATACTTGGAAAAATATCTTATCTTTTAAAATAAATATTTAAATTACATCTATGCTATTGTAAAATAAACATTGAATTTTCATAAAATAAAACAAGTAATAAACAATAGAAGAAAAAGGAAATAAAAAACATTAGTTAATAATTCTATCTTGCACTATTATATAGTGTTTATTTGCTAGACCGCTACCTCTAAATCTCAAACGTTACTTGTAGTAACGTTCCACAACCGCTACTCAAAATCTACTCCACAAGTTACCCGCTACTACAACTACTACCTTACCAAACACTCATAATTTTCTTATGTAGCGCTTTAATCTTGTCAAACCGCTAACCGCTACCTCAATTGCTATTGCCAAACAGGGCCAAAGTCATGGAATTGTAGGATATAATACTGTTGAAGTCAACTGTCAAAGAAACAAATACTTCTTCCTTTTTTTCTAGTTGTTTCATTTCTCCTTTACATGTTTGCAAATGCATAACTTAGACTTATGATATCTCTATTTGTACATAAGTAAAAATTATAAAAGGTTGATATTTGATAAGTATTGATTGTGATGAATCTAACAAGATTACACTTGATTATATTTTTCCTTATGAAAATATAATCAATTAGATTGTCAAACTAAATTAGATGAATAGTATCAAAAGTCAATATGAAATAACTTAAAAAAGGAGGAAGTAACAAAACAAAAATTACGGGATTAAGTAGATTTCAAAAGAGTTGCGACACATTTTAGGCTGCCCTAAAAGCGTGTTTCACCACCATAGGTTCGTAGTCTCTAAGTGACGATCGCCCCCTAGGTAGTGCAACTATCTCCGATAACGCAAACCGATATCAGAAATTGGAATTACTGTAAGAATTACTCATATCTCGATAGAAGGTCAGGGTTTGCATTATTTAGGGTTATTTTGTGAAAAAGAGAATCATAAATTAGAAAAGGAGTATTTATATGAAAGGAAAACAAGCCCGAAAAAAGAATGGCTAAATCCCGACAAAAGCTCAGGTGTGGGTGCACCTATTATAGCGGTGCAGGCTCACCTCTCCCCTAGGTGCAGACACACACCAAACCTTCTGCCTCCCACTTCAGAATTTCAACAATTGGTAAACAGTATGCTTGCCAATAAGAATAAACAAAGAAAGATTTTCCGAACATGATATTTCCAACAATCCCCCTCTAACGCGAGCGAAAAAGCGATCTAGAGAACTAAGCATTAAATGAAAGGTCAAGCACATATATACCAGTATCCAAAGATTCCAATTTACACCCTAGCAGGATAAAAATTTCAATAGTTATAAGCAAGTGAGTAGATTATTGAACCTCCTAAACCATCAAAGGAACTATCCACTACACACTTGACCTTCAAATGTTTACAAAATTCTGCGATGTTAATTACACAAATGACCTTTAATCCTTGGGATTATAGAGGGTATCGTCTTCGACGAATAACAACTATGTTCTTCATAGAAAGATGCCAACCTTCTTACCAACATAGGTTAAGTGTATCTCAACACATAGACCAAATAAAGTTATAGCTTATAAGTACCTTAAGGACAAATATTATCAAGATGAACCAATTACACTTATCATGTAGCATTTGGAATTCACTTTGAGATGGCTCAAAAAGAAGCATTTGTCACATGTGTTGCTTGGATTGAAAAAGAAGCTACTTAGCATTTTAATTAAGTGTCATAATTAGTTAAAATGTTAGTTAAAGTAGTTGAGTTGTTTGAAATAAGTTCTAGTTGTAATAAGACCTGAAAATCATAGCTTGATTTGGTCCATGTGAGTTTTAGTTGTCATGGTTTGTATTTTAGAAAAGTATCCTTAAATCTTGATTTGTAAGTGGTGTGCAAGGGGGTGATTGTGATTTTGATGTATGTAAGGAAAGATTTGCACACCTTTCTTAAGCTAGTGTTTTCTTAAGTTCTAGCTAGATTCTAACCTTGAATTAAGGGAAAACTTTCCTTAACTTTGTCTATATGAGTTGTGGCTTATGGTAGTCTTGGAGAGCAAGGTGTTATTGCTTCTTCTAAATATTATAATGGCGCCTAACCATTAGAAGGTTAGAGTGAGTTTATGCATTAAATTGTGTTAAGTTTATGATTGTTTTGTGAACCTTAATTCGTCCATTAATTTGGTTTTTAGGAGTATTAATCGTGTTAGTGTTTAAACAACTTAATTCTAGGAGTGGTTTGAGTGTGTTAAAGATTCTTAGTTGAGTTTTCAGGAGTGATTATTTAACAAAGAAATATCCTTGTTATGTGTTCTTGTTCGAATCAGTTAAAGTGTTTGCATCCAAGGGATGTTTCTCTTGAATTCTTAGCTACTCTAGCTAGGCATCATATTAAGTGGTATTAGATCTTCCAGGAGGATGAGAATATAAGGGATTCTACTCTTCGCGATCCATCGTAATTTATTTTTTCTTTCATAGTTTCAATCTTTGTTGGGGTTAAGTGGTGTTAGAGTTCTCTTCTTGCTTCCTAGTTTGTTGTGTTAGTGGCATTTGTTTCTAGTATTTGATGTTATTATTGTGCCTAGTCATAATGTCAAGTCATATGGAGAAATTGAGTAAGGCTATTGCTGATTTAGCTAAACAACAATTTGATTTTCAATTGAAATATAATGTTGATTCGAGTAACATGAATAGACTTGAGAGTAGAGTGGATGATATAGCTTCTATTATTACTAAGAACCTTGATAAGAATATTATTGGTTACATGGGAAATTCAGATACAAAAGATGATGAACATATTTTTAGGATTGTTAAACCTAATTTTAATGAGATAGAGGGTTAAAGTTAGATGATTTCAAGGGGGATTCTATTCTTGAAAATTTGCTTGAATAGACAACTTGAGAACGTGTGTTATTATAGGTGATTGTATGATATAAAAAAAAAAAAGGTTAAAGATAGCTTCGGTTAGATTGACAAAGTATGTTGGAATTTTGCTAAAAAATTTTAAAGCAAAGCGTGCAATAAAGGGAAGACAAGCTTACTAGTTGGACTAAGTTGAAAGAAAAGCTCAAAGAAATTTTTTTGCCAAGTGACTATGAGCAAAAATAATATCTTAAGTTGACTACATTGTGCTAAGATGCGTTGAGTGTGCATGAGTACACTATGGAGTTTGATAAGTTGTGCTTTATTCTGAATTGGAAGAGAAGGAACCATTGAACATTGCACGTTTCATCAAGGGTTTGAATCGGTCCATTGCAAAGAAAGTGGAGGTTTCAAGCTACAGTACTTTTGATGATGTGTGTAGGCTGGTTCTAAAGTTTGAATCTTATGAGAAAGAGGATAGGCTGAAACCATCCTATGCTAAAATAGGTAATTCTTTCACAAAACCTTCTTCACCTTATGCTTTTTATTCATCTCTAACAAAAACTATGAGGGGTATAAGAAAGACAACTCATCCAAAGAAGACAAGAGAGTGGAAAAACAAAAGTTGTCCGTCCAAAAGAGAAATATGAAGAAAATAGAAAAAAAATTAAGTGTCAACGAGGACAAATAACAAGTAACTATCCATCTGAGAAAGCTCTTACTCTGAGGCTATATATGGCCTTGAATGAAGAAGAGGAGTTGTATGAGTTCATGTCACAAGAAGAACATGGTAAGAGTAGTTAAGAAGCTATTTTTGCCGCAGATGATATTAAACTCATTGGGGTTGTTCAGAGGGTTTTACATGTTGATCGCCTTCCAAATAAGGAGCAAAGAGAACTTGTTCCATACTCGTTGCAAAGTAGGAGAAACACTTGTAATATGATCATTGGTGGTGGTTCTTGCATGAATGTTATGGCGGCTGATTTGGTGACTAAACTTTATCTTGTTGTGAGTGATCATCTACACCCTTACAAATTGAGTTAGCTCGATGATAATACGGTTCTTAGAGTGAAGAAGCAAGTACTACTTTCCTTCTCCACTGGAAGCTACAAAGATGAGTTATGGTGTGATGTTCTTCCTATGCGTGCTTGTCATGTTTTACTTGGTAGGCCATGGCAATTTGATAGAAGAGTGATACATGAGGGTGATTGTTATCTGTTTCTAGTTTTGGTTGGTTAAAATAGGATTAGATTTCAATTTAGCTCCTAGTGTCGTGGTTCATAAAACAGAAAAGAAGAAGGCTAGTTTGTTTCTCACATCCAATGAGTTCGAAAAAGAGGTTGAATTGGAGGGTTTGTGTTATGCTTTGTGTGTGAGGCATGCTGCTACGTGTGAGAAAATGAAGCCTAATCCACAACTAGAGTCACTTATGGAAGAGTTCAAAGATGGTTTTCCAAAAACTACCAAGAGGGTTGCCACCTTTGAAGGGAATTCAGCATGCTATTGGTGTAGTTTCAACGCCTCTTTTGCCTAATAAACGAGCTTATAGATGTGATCCAAGCGCTTAAAGGGAGTTACAAAGAAAAATTAAAGAGTTGATTGAAAGGGGATTTGTGAGAGAGAGAGTATGAGTCCTTATGCGGTTACAACTTTGCTTATTGTGCCTAAAAAAGATGGAACATGGAGAAAGTGCACTGATAGTAGGGTCCTGAATAACATAACTGTGAGGTATAGGTTTTATATGCCTAGATTGGAGGATATGCTTGATGAACTCAATGGAGCTTCAGATTTTTCAAAAATTGATCTCAGAAGTGATTATCATCAAATGAGAATCAGGGAAGGAGGAGAGTGGAAAACTAAGGAAGGCCGTTATGAGTGGATGGTGATGCATTTTGATCTATGCAACACACCTAGTTCCTTCATGAGACTTATGAATGAGTTACTTCATTCCGTCTTAAACAAGTTTGTTGTCGTTTACTTAGATGGTATTATTGTTTATAGTAAGAAAGCTATTTTACCAGTTGGAGAAATGTGAGTTTCTTGTTTATAGTATTGCTTTCCTTGGTTATATTGTTTCAAAGGAAGGAGTTCACATTGATCCATCTAAAGGGAAGACTATCTCTTCATGGTTAGCTCATTCATACTAATGCTCATGAGTGTCAAGACTTCATGTTTTAGCTTCTTTTCGACATAACACTAGAATTTTTTTTGCGCCGCGATGCGTGCTTGAATTTTTTTTCGAAAAGAAAACTCGATTTTTTTCGGCAAAAGAGTCAAAATTTGAACATTAGACATACGAAGTATGATTGTTTTTAGTTGCAAAATATGATTGGTTTAGTTTCTGTCACTTAAGTCTTTCATCATTCTTTTTTTTTTTTTTTTTTTTTTTTTTTTTTTTTTTACTTTTCAAAGTTAAATTCTATGAACAAAATAGACATTTTATTGAATTTATTTATGATTTCTAATATTATAATTTTTTAGTTGATTTTTGAATTAACTATAGTATTTCATAAATTGTAAAGAATGTGGACACTTTGATTTCAAGTCGATTTTTTCATAGGTTGTAGTTTGTGAGTGATTGTTATAATTATATTTTTGGTATTTTTGTTTGAAGCCACCTTTGATTTGTAAGTAATTTAGAATGGGAAGGAGATAACATAGTCTCTTCATTCGGGGACACCATAGCTCCCCCCTTTCCTTATATAATAGAGATATGTTGTACTATAATTCTTGAATGATATTTTACATAAACCTTTTTACCTTGATAATTAATCGCTATTATATAATAGAAAAAGATACGATCAAATATATGTAAAAGTTTCATTATAGATAGGAAACACTATAAAAAAGTAATAATTTTTTTCCTTGTCTAACTTCTAAATTCTGATTTCACTATAAATACACCTCTATTTTTTTTATCATGACCACCATTAATTGTGAATGGTTCTTGAGAATAGTGATTTGTAAGTAATTTTTGTAAATGTTTTTGTATGTATTCACGTTCTAGGTTATTAGTTTTAGTTTGTATGTTAATTTTAAGTTTTAATAAAGTTTCCTGATTATTTGAGTGATTTGCGTGATTTTCATAACGTGATTTTCTCAAGTGTATGAGTGATTTGTAAAGTTTCTTCTTTTAAGTGATTTGTGAGTGAGTGTTCTAAATTAATTTGCGGTAGTTTTCTTTGAGTATCGATTTTGATTTTGACATTCCTTTTGTAATTTAGAAAGGGAAGGGGGGCCAAAATAGGCATTTCAAAAAAGGACACCATTGCTCCCCCCTTCCCTTATAGAATACTAGAATTTTTTTGCACACGATGCGTGCTTGAATTTTCTTCAAAACAGAAACTTGATTTTCTTCAGCATAAGAGTCAAAATTTGAACATTAGACATACGAAGTATAATTGTTTTTAGTTGCAAATCTTGATTGGTTTAGTTTCTGTCAATTAAAGTACAGTACTTCATAAATTGTAAAGAAAGTGGACACTTTGATTTCAAGTCAATTTTTCATAGGTTGTAGTTTGTAAGTGAATTTTTAAGTTTTTGTAAAGTTTTCTCATTTTAGTGATTTGCATAACGTAAATTATGCAATTTTTTAATTGACTTGTGAGTGATTGTTGTATTGTATTTTTGTTTCAAGCCCCCTTTGATTTGTAAGTGAATTTGTAATTTAGAATGAGAAGGGGGTAACATAATCTCTTCATTTGGAGATACCATAGCCCCCCATTCACTTATATAATAGAGATATGTTGTACGTTAGTTCTTGCATGATATTTTACATAAATCTTTTTACCTTGATAATTAATCGCTATTATATAATAGAAAAAGATAGGTCCAAATTAAATATATTATGTAAAAGTTTCATTATATATAGTGAACACTATAAAAAAGTAAGTAATTTTTTTCCTTGTCTAACTTCTAAATTTCAATTTCACTACAAATACACCTTTATTTTTTTTTTATCATGACCCACCATTAATTGTGAATGGTTCTTGAGAATAGTGATTTGTAAGTAAATTTTTGTAAATGTTTTTGTATGTATTGACATTCTAGGTTATTAGTTTTAGTTTGTATTCTAATTTTAAGTTTTAATATTTTTTTCTGATTATTTGAGTGATTTACGTGATTTTTATAACGTGATTTTCTCAATTGTATGAGTGATTTGTAAAGTTTTTTCTTTTAAGTGATTTGTGAGTGAGTGTTGTAAATTAATTTTCGGTAGTTTTTTTTTGAGTGCCGATTATGATTTTGACATTCATTTCGTAATTTAGAAAGGGAAGAGGGGCAAAATAGGCATTTCAAAAGAGGACACCATTGCTCCCCCCTTCCCTTATATAATAGAGATAATCAAGAACTTCTCATCTATTATGGCTTCTATTACGACATTATTGAAGAAAGGAGAGTTTGAGTGGTCCCCTTTGGCTCAAAAATCATTTGAAGAGGTGAAAGAGATGTTGTTCATATACATGCTTTTCCGAATTACAACAAATTATTTGAAGTAGAGTGTAATGCTTGTGGCGTGGGGATTGGTTATGTGTTGCTTCAAGATAAGAGACCTATTTGCTATTTCAGTGAGAAGCTTAGTGGTGCCAACTTAAATTATGTACTCTAACTATGATCATAAGTTATATGCTATTGTTCGTACTTTGGATAACTGGTCATACTATTTGAGCCCTAAACTATTTATTCTTTATTCAGATCATGAGGCTCTCAAACACATCTATGGACAACAACAGATTGCCTACAACACGACGGTTACAAGTTAGAGAATTTATGGGCCTGCATTTCTTCTTCTCGGGCGTAATTCGACTAGAGTCATGAGAAATCCATCTTACGATGTGCTACTTGCATCGCATGATGGAATACGCCTTATATGGCGGTTTCGAAGTAAGCGATACAAGTGAACATGAAATGTCGGCTTTTTGGTTGTGCACACAAGAGCACAAGACCCACACCCCCCCCCCCAATAAACTTTGCTGAGCAATTTATAGTTCGGCACAATCATCCGGGACGGTACCCAGCACTGATCTGGAATTATTGTCATGGGGGCATGATTACACTTATTGCCCGTCATTTGGGTCTTGGTCATGAGCTTGCCCCCCTCTCCTATGTTTCTAAGGATGTCTACCTAGACATCCGGCAATTCCGGGTGATGAATTTTTTCCGTTAAGGCGACAGTGAAACCCGTCCCTATATCCTTTTGCCAGGGTCGAAGAAAACCTCATGGTGTCTCCTTCCTAACCCCTACAGTACCTCTTTTACAAGAGACACACCCAATTCCTATTTTATCTATAGAACCATTCGGGATCCAGGGTCACAGAGCCCCCAAGGAGGTGGTTATGATAGTCCACCTCCATGGCACCTTCCCTCCCTGGCCAACCCCTCTTCTTCCCGTGCCGGCCCATCCTCCTGCCAAAGTGAGTCCTTTGTTGACATGTATTCAGTAGAGACTCACCTAGCCAACCTTGCATTGTCTTAATCCCAAGTGTTTGGTCACCTCAATGACCAATACCAAAGGATGAGATAAGACATCGACACTATGATGCTCCAACAAAACAAGATCTTTCATTATCATGTGGAGCAACGTCTCGTTAAACCATTTTTCAACTACTCCAACATAGCGCCTCAATATGGGTCAGTTCAGAGGTGGAACAATGGTCAACCGACCTACCCCTTTTGGCCCCCTCAACCCCCACCATATGACTACATGGTATCGGGCGGGACAGATCCAAGGAGAGACCCTTCATACCCTATTGGTGATCCTACATTTGATGGGGGTTGGTCCCTTATGGTATTCCCCTGTCCTAACTACCGGGAGATGACCCAATGGATGAGGATTTGGATCTCATTATCTTTCCCCCGTCATTTCCCCCTATGTGTACGCTTGGCACGCCGAGGATGGTGTTTTTTATAAGTTTGAGGGTTGCTTTCACTTATTATTCAAAGGGCCCAGATGTTTAAAATATGGTGGTGAATGATTAAGTGAGTGGAGGGTAGATTTAAGCTTTGGGACGTATTTCATGAGGGTTAGAATTGCTTGACGTTTAGTGATGATAAATTGATAATTGATGTTCGAGTTTGATGATGTGAATATGTTGATGAGTTGTTGAAATTCCATTTTGTTTATAGCCCTTAAATATGAAAAAAAGAAAAAATTTGAAAAAATAAAAGAGCAAAAATATGTTTGAATCAAGGCAAACCTTTCTTTTATTTATTTATCTTGCTCTTGAGTTGAGAATAATATCATTGAAGCTCGACTCGTTGAAGTTTGATGATGTGAATATGTTGATGAGTTGTTGAAATTTCATTTTGTTTATAGCCCTTAAATATGTAAAAAAGAAAAAAATTGAAAAAATAAAAGAGCAAAAATATGTTTGAATCAAGGCAAACCTTTCTTTTATTTATTTATCTTGCTCTTGAGTTGAGAATAATATTATTGAAGCTCGACTCGTTGGAGTGCTTTTATTCCTAGATGTTAGAAGTATGTATGCTTTGCACTTTTATGGTTGATTATAGGATACTCTATGCTAAGGTTGTAGTGAGAACTTTTTGAGAGAATAAGACCTTAATTCATGGATTATGGTATGATGGTGCGGTGTTGCTCTCTCTAGTAAATTGAAACCTAAAATGTAGTATTTTCTTGATAATCTCATGTGATGACCTTCTAAAAAAAAGCCCCTACATTTATTTTGAGCGGCAAGATTCCTCGACATTGCATACTTTTATCGAGTACTTGATTCTAATCTATCAAAATCGCCACCGAGCCACTCTAAGGAAAGATAAAGGCACACTAGTAGAATAAATGCTACTTGCTGCGGTTAAAAAGTGCCCTATTGCTGCGGTTTGGGGCGTGCAGCAATTAAGGGCGCAGCAATAGGTATTAATAATATTGCTGCGGTTTTAAACCGCAGCAATATATACCAATATTGCTGTGGTTTTTTAGGCCAAACCGCAGCAATATACTTATTTTATATCAGATTTAGAAAGCATATTGCTGCGGTTTTTTTAGTAAAACCGCAGCAATAGGGTCTGTATAGGTAAAAATAATTTTTTTTTTTTTTTGCACTTTGCCATCAAATTTGAATGACAAAAAAAATAATTTTTTGATAGTTATAATACACTTGTAATATAAACATTTTTAAATCCAAAGAGACTATTGCAATACAATAACAATACAAAAGAAACTCACCCAAACTATCATATATTCAATAAAAATAATAAATTAAAAATCCTAATTACAAACTATATATAAAAAAAAGAATACAGACTAATAATGAAATTTTTTTAAAAAAACGAAAAAGAAGCAGAAATAGAGATGACGAAAAAAAAAATGAATACAGACCTTGATGCAAAAAAACGAAAAAGAAGCAGAAATAGAGAATGAACGCAGTAGACGTTGATGGAAAAATGAATACAAAAATATATAATGAAACAGAAGTACAGAATTAACAAAAAAAATTAAAAACTAAATAAAAAAGGAAAAACATCATTAGATCTTGAAACAACTCGCCGGTAGAGACGAACAGAACGCAGTCGCCGCTACCATTGATGGAGATGAACAGACCACGTTGATGAAGCACATTCGAACGCCGGAGATGAACGATGGAGAGATGCGAACGAATGCAAAAAACGTTGATGGATCCAGATGCGGCGGACCTTTCAAGCTGCTTCCTCTCTGACAGTCGACGTTGATGGGAAGAGGGTGAGAAAAATTCGTCGGAGGCTTCAACGTCGGCCGACGACGACTTGCGGTCGAGGAAGAGAGAATGTGTGACGACGATTGACTCGCGACGACTTGCGTTCGAAGGAAGGCGAAGGTTGACAGGGAGGCGAAGAGATGAAGAGAGGTTGAGAGTGATGAGAGAGAAGTGCGTGTGAGGCTGAGAGAAAGATGAGAGGCTGACAGAGAGAGAAGAGAGGCGCTGAGAGAGAGGGAAAAAACCCTAAGTGCTGGTTTTATAATTTCACAGGCCCCGTCTTTTTTTTGTTTAAGTGATAGCAAATATTGTTGCGGTTGCCACATAGGACCGCAGCAATATATTAAAAAAATATTTTTTTAATATATTGCTTCGGTCCTACATGGAAACCGCAGCAATATTTGTTGTTCAAGGCCCCACATTACTTTTAAAAAGTGTCAGTTAGACAATATTGCTGCGGTTTTGGGCGGAAACCGCAGCAATATTGTCAATTTCTATTTTTTCTTTTCTTTTTGCGTGTTATATTGCTGCGTATAGGTCAAACCGCAGCAATATCACCGCAGCAAATAGCATTTATTCTACTAGTGGCATTTATTTCAGTGACTATATTTATTTTTATAGTTTTTGGACCTTTATTCTTTTTTTCTCTTGGTTTTGTTTTTATTTGCATTTGCTCTTCCTTTTAACCCTTTGAGCCTTATCCTTTCATTAATTTACCTCAATACAAGTCAATTGCCTCCTTATGTTATTCTTCACCCTTGTAGTGAATAGTGAAGTCAGAGCTATTGTCTTACACTTGAACCTATTCTTCCATCAGTGTGCATAACATTATTCATCCTGAGTATTTGCTTGTTTAAGATCCTCCCACAACTCATTTCTTTTACTTCTTTCATTAAAAGCATAAATAAAAGAGCAAAAGAAGCCAGATCTACCACTACAAGGCATCAAATAACAACGTAAAAATTAAGTACTTACTTTAATGATTGTTACCTGAAAACTCCCTGGTTTCCAAGCTAAAATAATTATGCCTCCATCATGTTGAAACGAATTACTGGTGAAGCATCACCCCTTGAAAACCCTTTGATATAATTTTCCCATATTCTGAGCTATTATTTTCATTTCTAGTAGGCTAACAACATGAAAATTAAGCTTCTGAACATAATGTTGTACATCCTTCTATTTATTGATGTTATTCAATCCAATCACATTCCAGCATAATATTTTATCCATTTGTCCTGGAGGCTCCCCCCACCCCTCTCCTTGCTTACCTGTTATCTGAGGCAACTCCTGCCCATGTTCACTCCCTTTTTCAGTCCTGTCTTCTTCATGTTCCAAGGACTGAAAAGGGTTTTGTGTCTTAGTCATGGTCACATTAGATACACTGTCTCTAATAGGCTTCAATACCTTTTAAAAACCATGAGGATCCACCTCTTCATGTACAGGTTCTACTCTTGGTTCTTTTGAAGCACTTACAGATGCTATGACAACAGGTTCAGGGAAGTTTTGTGCCTTACCTCTAGCTTGAACTTTAGTAATCCAAACTTTTTTTGTCTTCTTCAACCTACAATCCTACTCTACATGACCAAAATTCTTACAATTCTGACCCCTTGTTGGTTTCCATTCAAATATAACAGGAACCTCAGTCAAGAAACCATGCTCATTCTAAAAACTGATATTATCAAGCAGCTTCTAATCAATATCTATTTCAATTAAAACACGAGCATATTGTAATTTTTCCCTATTTCTTGTTGCTTCAACATGTTTAATTGGATCACCTAATTGAGATACAATTTTATGAAGTGATTTCTCACCCTAATATTTTAAATGTAATCTCAATTGTACCCACACAGGAATGGTTTTCAAAGCTTCTCTTTCAAAATCCATGTTTGGATGACATGGTTACAGAATCACAACTTTTTTGTCAAAGGAGTAGTGACCCTCTAAGACTTTATCCCAAGACTCCATGGCCTTGAAACGAACAAGAAACATCCCCTTCTTTACCATAGCCACCTTGTCAATATTAAAGGTTTTCCAAATCCGGCACAAATAACCCTCCATCACTTGAATGGGTGGATTAGCTCCAACCACATAACAAATAATCGATGAGTTCCAGAAATCTATCTCATCCTGAATATCCTCTATTTCAATAGACATGTTCAAGTTGCTCATTATAATTTACACATATATCTTCCATTTCATTATGCTCAGACTCATTAATCAGATGATCATTATCATTATCAACCTCCAGATCATCCTCAAACTGCTGTAAAATAGGTACAGAACAATTACCTTTCTCAACAACATTTCCTTGAGCAGAATGAGTGCTCACAGTTGTAGCACTCCTATGAATGGATTGAAGCGATTCGTTAAAGGTGTTACGAATTTCAGACTGCTCTCTGGTTTCCTATAACGATGATTCAGGCATCATCAGTTGACCAATCCCTAACCCAAAATCTAACGACTCAATACCCAACATCTCCTCCATAGATTTAGTTCTCAAAGCTTGTGAATCGGATAAATGTCCTCTAGCCTTCTCCTTCCCTTTATCATTCTTACTTCCTTAAGAATTTCCACTAGATTTCCCTGTCATGGCAACAATAGAGAAGATATACTGAGAAGAAACTTAGTGAAGACGTTTCTAGGTTACTGTTCCATTCATTCCTAGAGAGAAGGCAGAGTTTCTCTCTCTAGGATAGCTATTTTGGTGGTTGTTGTTTTTCATCTTGCGTGAAAGAAGTTGTGATTTGTGGTTGTTTATGGCAATCGAAAGATTATTGTCAATTAGGTAAGGGATTGTGTTTCATTTATGCAAACATAGAATTTATAGGTTTCCTGAAGTCTTTGATGAAGGATAAGTTGCATCCAAAGACTGAAACCTTTTCTATTGGGTATAGTTGTTTTCCCGTCTCAAACTCTAGGAGTAGATCTTTCAAAGATACTAGGGTGGGCAATTACCTTGATTTTGAGCTTCATGAATTCACAAAATTGAGGGTGAATAGGGAAAAAGGATTCTGAGGAGAGAGATCAAAATATCCTAACTTAGACTCAACAAAGTGGAAGTTGAAAGTGGGGAACCAAAGATTAAGGATCCCCCAGTTGTTTTCTCTAAAAAATGTGAGCATGGTCGAGTAGGGGAATGATTTTCATGGTTTGGACGTTTGTTCTTTGATTTCTCAAATTGGAGGTGTGTTGGAGAGTTAGTAGTGTTTAGTTCTCTTTTTAGATTGGCATTGATCGAGATGATCTCTGCCTTTGAAAACCCATATCGGAAGACGACACTCCTGTTAAACCTGGTGGTTTTCAGCGAATACACTCAAATGTCGTTCTCATTCCAAATGGAGAACCCTGAAATACTCTCTCAGGAGAGTAATGAGTCACCACGGAACGTGACTATTCAAAGAATCATGAGCCAAGAATTTCAAGCGACAGAAGGTCGTTGGCATTGTTCATAAGGTGAAATGCACATCTCGACATTGGATGTTTGTTATTATGAACGACATTAATTCGTTCCTCCCACCACTTCTAGCAGGTAAGCTATACCCCTTCATTACAGGGTTCCTTTAACCAATAAGCTAAAATGGCTCCTCAATTCTCGCTGCTACGGTCCAGCTATTGTCAACCACATCCAACAGAGTTATGATTCAATTACCGAACAAAGCAAGCCTCTATTCGATCAGAATCTTAATAGTGTTACTAGTTATTTTAACTTAGTATGGTATGTAAGAGCAAGTAAAGCTCAATATAATGTTCTCATGTTTTTGTATTTTAGCTCTAGTTTGTATGCCGTATTTTAATTAATGCAAATTTTCTCGATATTCAAAAAAAAGACTTATATGTCTAACATTTAGATAGATCATACACTTTAAATATTCCTCTCTTCAATTTATCACCAAAATTGTTGTCAGCTCCAACTTTTTCTTATATAAACAATATAAGTAATCTAAATCTTATATTTTTTCTATTTCAAAATATATAACTATCTTTTTTATGCGATAGATTTTTAAGAGAAATATTTCACTTATTTTATAATAGAGGAAGTAATAGAGGAAGTAATATATTGTTTCCTATGAGCATGCATGTTATTATAGAGGTTGGGACATGAGTGGACTTTCCTACGTACATCTGAGTTTAGAGAAGACTAGGAGCTGCAAAATGCAAAAGAAGTATTCTTTACGCGTTTACCAAGAACAAGTAAAAGCATAAAACTGTGAACAACTAAATCATCACCTCAGCCCCCCATTACTAGTAAATAATTGCTTACATTACTTGACCTTTATTTAGTCAATTTTGCCATGCTGGTCTAATAGCGCCAATAATCATCTCTTAATGTGCTTAACCCTTTACCGGGGTTCCAATATGACGCAGCTGTCTTCATTGCATGCCCACATGTACGTACATGTGGTTCATACTATCACGCCAAATACTTTCTGGCCTTATTACTTATTACAATAATTCAAAACTATTCCAACTTCCACAACAAATAAATATACATAAATTTAGTGAATAGTTATTGACCACTTGACCTAGCTATTTGGTCAGTCTTATATTATGTGCTAAAATATAAATGTTGATAATATGAAGGGAAATTTTGAAAGAAATTTAGAGGAAAAGAAAACGACTTACACTGGTTAGTAGACTGATGGGTCTTTAAGAAAACTAATTTTGACCATTTCTCTTTTGAATTTTCAGCAGTTATATGTGAAGTGTACTTGGACTTTCGTTTAGATAATGAAGATTAATAAAGTTTTGGTCCACTGCGTCTTACTACTATAATGGACTAAGTTACAATTTACATTTATCACCAATAAAATACTTGAAAAATATACTTTGAAGTCAATTTCATTGGAAATTTACAAGTTAATTCACTTACTAAGATCTAACAGTTATACTATGAAGTGTGGAACTAGATGAAGACTACATATAAATTTCAAAAAAAATTGGTAATTAGATGAAATTTCAAAGAAAAGGGTGAACTGAAAGCTCTTAGAACTTTTCCTAAAATTTCAATTACATGTCCATAAAACATGTTAGCAAAACTGGTACCCGAGCATGCAAGTATCTTGCACGTAAATTTTAGACTATTATATTTGTATATTGATCTTTATTAGAGATATTGGTTCATTGCTAATTCTATTTTCTTTATCATTTTCAGAATTCAGGAGCTAGCACTGTAGTGACATATTTTTGTTATCAATTTCAAAATAAGAATGATTAGTAAAATTAATTTTAAGTTTATTAGACAATGTTTATTATATGACTTTTAGAATTTTAAAACCAAAAGCTCTAAAACTATTGGGATTGGATTGAAAGTAATGTACTAAGGAGATAATATAAGTATAACTAAAGAAAAAAAAGGTGGTTATACGTAAATCACATTACATAAAGAATTAATTGTGCAAGGAAGGAAAAATATTACCCTAATCTTAGTGACTAGGATAATTGTTATTCACCATCCCTTTAGATTAATGTATTATCCTTAAAATGAGGGTAATACTTCCCCCTTCAATCTTTCTCTTTGCACTATCTATATCATGGCTTCTACTATCACCTATATTCAACTTTATTTTCTTCATTTTATCACTATTATCCCTACATTAGTGTATTACTCACAATCCAAGCCTACCCTAAAAGTGATACTAAACGTACGTCCCTCAAACAATTATGATTCAGACTAAGGGCCGTTTGGTTCGAAATAAGGAATGGAAAGGGAATGGAATGGGATGAAAGGATGGAATGGAAATAGAATGTGTTACTTTAGACACTTATTTGTTTTGATGTAGGAATTGAATCATTGGCCTAATGACTCCCTTACTTTTTGTTTCATGTGGTGTGAGGAGGGTTTCAAGATGGGGGAATCAAAATCGGGCTAGTAAGGGAGTGAAAAAAATGAATAACCCAACCAAACATAAATAAGGGAGTGTGTTACCTCAATCCGTTTCCAAGCCTAAAATATTTCCAACCAAACGGACCCCAAGTCTAATACTATCTATACCATGCATGATACGTAGATGCTCAGAGGAGAAGTCTAGTTAAATCTTGTCATAGTTGTCATTTTGTCAATGAATGATGTCTAATTTGTACGTTGTGGAGGAGCTCGAGATGGTAGTTATAAGACTTGATATGATTCTTGCAATGCTTTTTTTTTTCATTGGTGCGTGAAGGAAAAGAAGAGAGTATAAAATCAGGATAAAGAATATGAATGCAACTTGTGGTTTGGAGAAAGAGGGTGAGGTGATCAACGAGGTTAGTCGTCTGCGTGTTTTTCATCAAAATGGTATGTAATTGTAGCATTCTTGTAGGATTTTTTTTTTTTTATCTCACCCCTTTGTGTTTCCAAATTTCCTGAAAAGATATGATAGTAAGGGGTTGGATTATGCTCCAAAACTAGTCAAATAGTTTTCCTAATAGTTAGGACTAGTTTCTAATATTTAGTTAATGGACTAACAAGTAGTGGTCTACGGTCTACCTAACGCGTCTATTTAGTGGGATAACAAGTAGTGGGTTAAGTAGTGGACATGTTATTAGTAGTGTTTTGTATGTCTATTTAAAAGTTGTTTTGTTTAGTTATTTATATGTAAAAAATGTATACAAATGTAGTCTTACTTTTTAATTTCTCCAAGTTATTCTTTTTTCTCCTCTAAAAATTCTACACAAGTTTGGTCATTGGATTTCATTCTTACTGTCAATTAGGCCGCCTCAAAAAATAATCAGAGTTTCGTGTTAATTATGAAGTTGGGCCCTAATTATAGAATTATTACCATCTTCGTCCCATAATATAGTGTTTGTTTTCTTTTTACATGGTCTTCAAGATATACTTTTGACCTTCAATATCCTCAATTATGGGTTAACAAAAAAAATATAAAAAAGTTGATATTATGAAAGTACATATTAAGGCGAACCTAACATGATCCTACATGAGCATGTTTTTTTTGTATATATTAATGATAATATTTGGTCAGACATTTTGACCTTAAGAGATAGAAATAAGCACTATATTATGGGACGGATGGAGTATTATGTATCAATTGTAAAATTTTAACTAATATATTCTACAAATATATCATTATTGTTAAAATATTTTTGAATTGGACAATATGACTCGAACAAACATTTGATTTAAGACTTTTGGGCCTCTAAAAATTGGGACATGTGAAATTGGTTTCTTTGGACGGCGTGTTCGATGGCCTTGCATAAAAGGTAGTGGTGGATTTTGGTTCTCTTTACATATATGTGATTTCAATTTTCTTATGACCCAAAGAATATTTCTCGGAATACCATGGTAAGAAGAGAAAATCCAATTCACATTACTTTGGAGGTTTCAACTTAAAATCATATGACAATGAGGAAAGTAGCCCCTTTGTATTATAAAGTGAACTTGAAGTTAAAAAAAAGTTATACTTCAAATTATTCTATCGATTGTTAAAAGCTGTTAAAGCGGATTGACTATAGTTGGATTTAAATAATAAACAATCAAAATGTTTGGTTCCCAGCTATAGAAAATAATAATTTGTTCTTTTAGAAATAAAAAGAATAAAATTAAGTTTACAGAATTAAAAAAAATTATAGAATTATTTTTTAAAATTGTTATGCTTCTCCATTTTCAAACATATTTCTATTTTCAAATTTGTCTATTTCATGTACCATTTAGCACATAAAACTTCATTACTATAATCTTCTTATACAGTCGTTTGCATATCATTATGGATCATGGATGCACTATAAGCCGCCTCCCTCCTCTTTCTCCCTTGCCGCTTAGGACAAAAAGCGACCTCCTTCTCTAACTTGGATATAGTTGATTAAATTAAAATTTCCAATGATTCGAGACAAATTATTTTAAGGTATTGATCAAACCAGTAATGTAACTAAAAATATATATAGTCAATCTATAATAAACAAAATCCTTTCGACCTCTACTGATAGAATCTTAGCTTCTTGTATTTGCAAACTTTACATTGTCTAAATTAATTGCAGTTGCACTCCTTACTCCTTAGCTAAGCGCCTAAGCCCCGCATACTTGTGCAATTCATTAAACCAGCACGGTTGATTCTCGTCAAGTACTATCATATTATCTAGAATTTAGAACATTGTTGCAATTATTGTACATACGAATATCAAAAAAGATGTTTTGTACTGAAATCTAGCAAAAAAGAACGTACAGTGTTCTTTCACCCTTGCAGTTGCACTCCTTACTCCTTAGTACCGCATGTATGTATTTCCTCTCGTATAATATAATCTATTCTAACAAAATCCATATCTATATCCTCCGATCGGATCATCCTCGCTCACTCGTGACATCAAATATAAGTATAACATTTGCTTTACATTTCCTCAGTCTAAAACTTAAGAGGCAACTATTTCTCCTCTCGGGTCCCAAGTCCCAACTATTATTCTAATAAGCACAAGAATGCATTGAGTTAGAAACCCCATAAAGAAACCCGATTCAGAAAAAAAAATACTATTATGAAGAATAAAAGCTTAGATATTTTTCATATTTGTTTGTTTACTTCTGTTGTAATAAATAACAAACTTAGTTGGTTGTTATAACTAACTAAAGTTTTTGTTATTACTGTAGCTCAAGTACTATAAATACTATATTCTTCTCTCCTTGCCTGATCAAGTAAACATAATACAAAATTAGAGATTCTTCTCTACATTTCTTTCTCTCTCTATACTTCAATACTCTGATAATTTTCATGGTATCAGAGCAGATAAGCTCAATTTCTTCTCAAATTTTATAAGATTTTCTTCTATAATCCTCATTCTTCCTTAATATTCTTGAAATTTCTCTAAAAATGGTGGAGATTAATACGAGTGAAGGTGATAAAGACGATCAGAATGTAGAGAATTCAAGTTTACTTTCTGGAAACATACTCAATGTAAGTTCATCTTATAACGATCCTCTTTTCATATCAAACTCAGATCAAACTATGAGCAAATTGGTTGTTGTTAATTTGAATGGCAACAATTATGTTAGTTGGAAGCGTAATGTTCGCAGAGCTTTAGTAGCTAAGAATAAACTAGGTTTTGTTGAAGGAACGATTGAAAAACCTGAAGAAAATGATAAGAAGTATAGTCAATGGATGTGTTGTGATTACTTAATAATATGTTGGTTGATGAATTCTATGAATGAAGACATAGGAGAGAATTTTACATTTGTTGAAAGTTCTGCACAGTTGTGGAATGAGATTGGAGAATGTTATGGTCAATCTAATGAACCACAAATTTACCAATTTAAGCGTGAAATGGATAATTTGCGTCAAGAAAATCAGTCTATTATGGTATACTATGGTAAACTGAAACGATGTTGGGATGAATTACAGAATCTAAGAAGTATGCCATCTTGTACTTGTGGAGTTTTGTCTAAATGTAGTTGTCATTTCTCAAAAAGATTGGCTGATTTTGAATCTGAAGAAAAATTGATGCAGTTTTTGCTAGGCTTAAATAGCGGATTTGATAATGCTATTAGTAATATTTTAGCCATGGATCCATTACCTCCTATCAATAGAGCATATTATCTAGCTCAACAAGTAGAGAAGCAGAAAGAGGTGAGTGGATTGAATCATAGAAATGAAGTTAATGCTCTACTTGCACACAAACAGTCTTCTCATGCTAGAGGAGGAGGTGTATACAAGAAAGATTGGAGGAAAGAGAAGAGTGACAGATTATGTGAATATTGTAAGAAACAAAGACACACTAAGGATGCTTGTTTCAAACTTACTGGTTTTCCTGATTGGTTTAACAAGAAATATGGAGTTAGTAACAGCAATTCTTATGGAGGTCATTCCAAGATAGCAGCTAATGTTACTGTTGAAGACTATGCAATTGAAAATGATCCTTTAGAGCTAAGTACTGCTGGTCCAGTACTTTATTCATCTGATAATAATGCTGCTATCAAGAATGAAGATGTAGATCCTGTAATGGTCCAGAATATAATGCAAGAAGTTATGAAGGCTATGAAGGGAAAGCAACTTGCTGGAAATACTCATTCTAGCCAGTCATTTGTCAACTGTGCAGGTACTACTCCTTCTAAACTACAAACTCACAATACCTGGATTGTTGATTCTGGTGCCACACTGACCATATGACATTTGATGATAAATTATTAATTAACAAAAGAAAATTGTGCAAGATGATTGAGGTTGGATTACCTGATGGAAGTAAAAATTTTGTTTCTGAAATTGGAGATGTTGTTCTGACTAATACTTTGATGCTTAAAGGTGTGCTATTTGTGCCTTGTTTTCAGCATAATTTGATCTCTATTGGAAAATTGGCTATAGATTCTGGTATTGAAGTAGTATTCAAATATAACACTTGCACATTCTATTCAAATCATCACTCTATTGTTCTAGCCAAAGGCCAATTGATTAAAGGCCTGTACATTCTTAATCATGATGATGTTTTCAATCCAAGTTTAGTTTCTTTTTCTTCCTCTTCCTCACTGGCTACTACAAATGTGGCTGTTAATCAATCTAATTCTCATAATCTTTCTACTAGTGATGATAATTCTTTTCATATCTTACATGCCAGACTTGGACATCCCTCTGTATCCACTATGAAACATCTCCCTGGGTGTACTTGTCACCCTGATAATGCCTTTTTTTGTGAAGTTTGTGTCTTAGCTAAACACCACAAATTACCTTTTCCAAGAAGCATAAGTAGAGCTTCTCATTTGTTTGATCTTATACATATGGATCTTTGGGGTCCATATAGAATCAAATCTCTTACAGGAGCTTCCTATTTTCTAACCATTTTAGATGATTACAGTAGATGTACATGGACTTTCATGTTACATAATAAACTACAAGTCTACAGAACCATTGCTTCCTTTCTCATTCAAATTGAAACACAGTTTAATACCAAGATTAAGGTAATTAGGTCTGATAATGGCACAGAATTTATTCAAGAACAATGTTTAGATATGTTCATGAATAAAAAGGTATTATTCATCAGACTAGTGTTGTTGGTAGACCTCAACAAAATGGAAGAGTAGAAAGGAAACATAGACACCTTTTAGAGGTTGCCAGATCCCTGAAATTCCATGCAAATCTTCCTTCCAAATTCTGGGGTGAATGTCTCCTTACTGCTACATTTCTCATTAACCTAATGCCTTCACATATCCTCAACTGGAAAACACCTTATGAACTTCTTCATCATAAACTTCCTGCTTATTCTTCTCTCAAAGTGTTTGGTTGCCTTTGTTATGCTTATAACAATGACAGAACCAAAGATAAGTTTACACCTAGAGCTAAAAAATGCCTTTTCATAGGCTACCCTTTTGGTCAAAAAGGTTATAAAATGTATGATCTAGAAACTCATAAGACATTTGTTTCTAGGGATGTCATTTTCCAAGAAAATAGTTTTCCTTTTCATCATCCTTTATCTTCTTCACAATCTGCTATTCCTTCTTCTGTTCCTCTCATTAACTTTGATGATCCTTTAATTCCTATATCTGATACTACTCCAATTATGAGTCCTACATATTCTTCTCCACCTTCTAACTTTACTTCTGCTCCTTCTATTTCTGAATCTATTTCTCACTCCATCTCTCCACCTTCTCCTTCTATCATTTTCCCACATTCTTCTCCTATTTCCAATTCTGGTTCTACTTCTACCTGTATTCCTTTACCTCCTCATACTACTACTGTCTCTTCTACTCCTTCTCTCAGACCTGCTTCTACTAGACAAGCTAAACCACCTTTGAAATTTAAAGATTTCATATGTCCTACTCTTCCTACATCTTCTTTATCTCAATCATTTGTTGTTCATTCTACACCTTGCAATGTTATATATGAACCTACCTCTTACAGAGAAGCTAGTCAATATTCTGAATGGAGGTTAGCTATGCAAAAGGAATTACAAGCACTTGAAGCTAATAACACCTGGGTTCTTACTTCCTTACCTCCTGGAAAGAGAGCTATTGGCTCTAAATGGGTTTTTAAAACAAAGTTCAATCCGGATGGTACAGTTGAGAGATTTAAAGCAAGATTAGTAGCTACTGGTTATCAATAGGTGGAAGGAGAGGACTTTACACACACATTCTCTCCTGTTGCTAAACTTGCTACTGTTAGAGTAATTATCTCTCTAGCAACTGCCAAACAGTGGCCTTTATGTCAGTTAGACATAAACAATGCTTTCCTACATGGGTACTTAGATGAAGAAGTCTACATGAAGCCACCCCTTGGATATGATCAAGCTAAGCCAGGGGATGTTTGTCATCTAAAGAGATCCTTATATGGCCTAAAGCTGGCTTCAAGACAATGGAATAAAGAGCTAAGTAAATTTCTTGTTTCTCTTGGATTTCTTCAATCCAAACAAGACTATTCTTTATTCACAAGAGATTTAGATGGGGAATTTCTTGTTATTCTTGTATATGTGGATGACATGGTACTCACTGGTACCTCACAAGATCAGATCAACACTGTTAAACAAGCATTGGACATTGCTTCTGTAATTGTCTGGTTAGAAGGATTGTTGCAAGATTTACATGTTCATGTTCCTCTGCCTATTACTTTGATGTGTGATAATAAAGCTGCTGAACATATTGCTCAGAATCCAGTCTTCCACGAGCGCACTAAACACTTGAAGAGGGATTGCCATTATGTCAGGGAGCAAATTGAAGCAGGCTTCCTTCAAACAACTCATGTGTCTACTCATCATCAGTAAGCTGACTTGCTTACTAAAGCTCTTGCTGGACCTCAACATCAATATATTGCTTCCAAGCTTGGACTTGTGGACTTGTCACATGTCCAGCTTGAAGGGGGGATATGAAGAATAAAAGCTTAGATATTTTTCATATTTGTTTGTTTACTTCTGTTGTAATAAATAACAAACTTAGTTGGTTGTTATAACTAACTAAAGTTTCTGTTATTACTGTAGCTCAAGTACTATAAATACTGTATTCTTCTCTCCTTGCCTGATCAAGTAAACATAATACAAAATTAGTATTATGCTACAATACTTCAATACTTCAATACTCTGATAATTTTCTACTATCATTGTCGTTTTTGTATTTAAATTCCTAAAACATATAGGAACAATGTATGATATTGAAAAAAAAACCCTTTAATCTCTCGAACCAAACGTCTGAATACTCATATCATGCTACAAAGGTTTATCTTGTTTCAAAGTCATTTAAAATCTTGTATGTTTATAATCATCATGATTCACATATTTTTCCATTTTAAGAGCCCTACACACCACCATAGATTTCTTATGATTTATAGAAGGAACATGGTATACCTTTTTTTTTTTTGAGGGGAGGAACATGGTATACCTTAACCCATTGACAAATTAAACTAAAATAAATGCGGTTTCTGAGATTTGTTTGCACTTTCATCACAAGCAATGAAGCAAGGTCCGACATCGTAAACTATCATCATGAAGCATACATAAGAAATAGATTGGAAATACGAACAACCTTCCTCAAATTTTACGAATCATTAGACCTTTCACTAGCTTCCATATGCTTACCGCCCTGATAAAAAAAAAAAAAAAAAAAAAAACTACGTATTAGTTTCCTCATTATACATCGTCCTTGGAACTGTTCCCTTATTTGTCCCAAAAAAATATTAGTCCTATCTTCCCAATCTAGAAATTCTCGTTCTTCACTGTCAACTTCATATCCCTTCAACCTATCCTCTCATCTGGTCTGACAACTCTGCGTCCATAGTATCAAGGACTGAGAAACATCTCGTGCAACTTCAGAAGAAAAAAAAAACGCAACATCTCTTGCAAGAAAAAATAATGTGGTACGTACCATCAAAATAAGATTATATACATGAAAACCAATAAGGCGTATAAGGGAAATGTAATTATTAACATTTTTTATTTTGATAATCTAACTCATTTAATTAAAACTCATAAAAGAGTTCAAGACATACATCAAGATACCAAGCTATAATTGAACAAGAAGACAAATACCGTAAGCATCAAAACCAAACACTCCAAACACAACAAGAATCCCAAAACGAGCTAGAACAACACTCGTCTTCCAAATTGAAAAACCTAGAAACAACACGTAAACTTACCAACTGATAAACAACAAACTAAGATAACAAGATCAAACAAAGCGACAAAAAAACTCATGAACTCTTTAAATGTTAAAGTAACGAAACCCTAGCCATTCGGATACCTCTCATTAACACCATCTCTTTGCTACTTGAACCCCCTTTTCTTCACCATTTTCTAGCGAAACTCTAGATTCCGAAGTGCTTGAGATTAGGGGTGTGCACCGGTCCAAGAATAGACCGGTACCTGCAGGACTAGTGGTACGGGATCTCTGGAATTTTTTGGACTGAAATTTTTCCGGTCCAACCCAGTTTTGGACCTCTTGGATCGCAATCTGTATTTTGTTCAAAAAAAAAACTTTTTAATATAATTCATACATATTTATAAATTAGATATATTAAAATATAATAATCTAACAACAATAATATTAACGTTAATAAAGAGTAGGTTTTTAAATTTCTAAATTTTTCACCTTCGAAAAAACTGAAATTTGGGTCCAACCGGTCCGGACCAGAATTTTGTGAGTTTGGACCGAACCGAATTGGAAATCTAAAATCCTAATTTTTGGCGGAACGGGGACCGCACTGGAATCCTCGGTCCTGTCCAAATTCCTGTCCGACCTTACCCTTTGCATACCCCTATTTGAGATCGATTATTCTTCTCCATATTGTGAAAGAACTCAAGATGATTAAGCATTTGACATTGATTTTTATTTATTGGCCTTTGAAAAGGAGGACTTGGCAAGACATTACTCATGATTGAATCAAGCGACAACAATGAATCCTAAGTAAGATCACCAACTGAATCTACATTTCTAGCATTTCCTTTAGTATATACAAGTAGAGACTTCATCTCCATATACATAGACTGAACTTTCTTGACACACACCTCATTTTCAAATGTAAAGGCACTTGCATTGCCACTGAAAGCAGCACTTTCAGGAACCTTACTTTCTAGATTTGCTGACATTTTTTCCTTGTTGACACTAGCGTTTTTAAAAGATTCATTGTTCAACAAGCACATCGCATAACAAGAGAGATTTGGTTCCTTAACATGATGAACCATGCTCTAGACTCAAGCTTAGCAAGATGACTAGAGCCAACCTGCAAATTTTCTAAGTTTAGCAAAGAATCCACTTCTAACATGAACTCACTATCGATAGAGAGAGAACGAAGTTAAATGCTTTTGACATTAATAATTAAACAGACATGACTCCAACTAGAGCTGTCAAAAAATGACCGATGACAACTTGAGCTGAACCTGTAATGATATGTAACTGATTTGCATCTGAAATTTTGGTAAAACATGTCAAATGTAACCTGACCAGTACCCAACATGATAATAACTGATATCTTATCTTGACCTAATACTTTATGACCTGAACCGCTACCTGCCCAAAAAAGTGCCTGAAGTGATCCTAACAATTCGAACTTGGTTCGAAGCCTGACCTGATTAGGACCTGAAGCCGATTATAATTCGATGCAACCTGTTATTGTCCTGACGCGTTGCGATCTGTTACCTGCTTTACCAGACCTGTTGCGATCTGGTACCTGATTTTACCCGACTTGTTGCTACATGTTAGCCGATTTTACCCGACTTGCTGATTTTTGATAACTCGACTTGTCATTAACTTGACCACATAGCAACATAAATAAACTTACAATAGCTACTACAAAAAAGGTATATAACTAGATGAACTATTCAAGTATTAATTTTCAATGAAATCTTAATTACGATACCAATTTGAAGTAGTGACACACAAGTTTCATGACCTGTCCCATACTTTGAGTGACCCCAAACCAAGTATGGCACGTTGTTCTTCTGACCCAATTATTACACAACTCGATAACTACCAACCTGAACTTGACTCGAACCTGAGCCAAAAACGTCATTCTTCTGACCTGATAAGCATCCGACCCCACACATAACCTAAACTTGAAATCACCTTCTATAAACTTGCGATAAACCAGCCCCGACATCACATGATCATGGAAGATGACCTGTCCGAAATTCAGTGTGTTGAACTCGATCGAACCAGAAAGAAGAATACCGAGACAGAGTTGAATGAATTACGACCGTTCCCGACTTGCACCCCACCTATTTGATTCATTGACCTAACACGACATGACCTGAAACCTGAGATGACCCAACTTGAACACGAATCGAGTAACTGAATTGACAGCTCTAACTCCAACTAGTAAAATGTACGTCAACAATGTCAAGATATATTCAATATACAAGTATCTATACTCAAGCTAATATCGTTCTTGCATAATTTTTTTAGATCGGATATTTGTGATTTATCAATTTACATGTTCAAAAGCAGATCAATTATTTTGATTCGAGTTTTGTTGTCAAAAAATCTACTTCCTCCATTTCGAATTTATTGCAACAAAAGAATATTTTATGTCTCACAAATAATACCTCTTTATTGCATTTAATTTGAAACAAGGGAAGTATTATGTTACTTTATATCTACAATCGCTTTTCTATAATATCCGATATTTACTTTTCAATCCTATTTACCATGGCTACATGATAAATTAAACATAAGTTTTTGGATATGGTGGTGTTGCTTAATTATAGTATTTCTCATAATAGTGTTCATACTCACCAAATCACAGGATCCATCCTCCCCACAGAAATATTGTGGCCCCTTTCTTTGTGGAGAAAAAATAGTCCAAATTTCGTAATCCCTAATCAGAACTTTACCAAACCAAATTTCTCCCTATATACTTTCCCCTCCAAATTCCTCACCTACCAAACCCAAATGGATAGACAATGCTGGACCCAAATTTTATTTAATTTATTAATATCTATCTATATAAGTTTTTTGTTAGTAGTTTTCATATGAGATATATGACTAGTTCATCTCACTAAGTTAAATCGCCTTTGTTTGACTAAATTGAGATGGAGGGCTATACAATATACAAATACAATCCACCACAACCTAGTCATACTTCAACAACCCTTCTTCTTTGCACTTACCCTTTCATTTCCTATTTAGTGCTATGGTCCAATCTTCCATCATCCACCGTTTAATATCCTAACTCACTAATCAACGGTCATCCTTTCTCCCAACCAACCCCCTTTTTTTGTCCAAAAAATAAAAGAAAAAAGAAAAAAAATGATGATTTTAGGCCTTGTTGTTTTATCGGCCCACCACTCTCCTTACCTACCACACCCAACATCATCTTCCCTCAACTCTATTTAAAGCCCAACTCATTCTCTCTCCTCCAACAAAAAATTAATTTTACATACCATCACACCAAACAACTGCTCCCTTAATTATTTTTTCATCTCTTCAACTCAAAACTCCCACATCATCATTTGTTTGCTATTTCCTCTATTTCAATCTTACAAAAACACATCCAAAATCACAGAAATGGAGGCTAATCAGCAATACCAAAACGGATCATCAGAAATGGACCTTTGCATTGGAGGAAAGCCTATTCAGGCTGACCCATTGAACTGGGGAAAGGCGGCCGAAGCGATCACCGGTAGCCACCTTGATGAAGTGAAGAAGATGGTTGCGGAGTATCGAAACCCGGCTATTCGTCTAGGAGGAGAAACACTTACAGTGGCTCAAGTAGCGGCCGTAGCAGCCGCCACTGGACCTCATGAGGCAGCCGTGGAGCTAGCTGAATCTGCTAGAGCCGGAGTTAAGGCTAGTAGTGATTGGGTGATGGATAGCATGAATAAAGGAACTGATAGCTATGGTGTTACTACTGGTTTTGGTGCTACTTCTCATCGTAGAACTAAACAAGGTGGTGCCCTTCAAAAGGAGCTTATTAGGTAACCAAACTACTACTACTTCTATTAATCATTATTACAACATGTACATACTATTATCATTCTTATTGGTGACCGACCAATTATACTGATGTTATGTGGGGGTTATATTTTTGGGAGGGGGGTATTCCAATGATTTACTTACGTTTTAGCGTTAGATTTTTATTACGTAATTCATCATTTCGTACTTTATTTGGAGATTATAATGTTATGGGATGTGATGGGACCCAATGAATTTGGATCATGCAAAAAGGGTGAGTAATTATCTTAGAATTTAATGCTACTACTGCTATTATATCAACTTGGAGAAACTGAAAATATAAATTTGTCTAGAACCAATTAGTAGACAAGAAAATTCTAGTTTAATTTCGCCATTATCCTAAATTATCGGTAGCATATTATAGGAGCATTTTGTGTATTTTTTGAGATTAAATATCGATGTAATATGCACTATACACATATTGCGATAATAAGTTGGAATATGTTATAGTAATTAATTTGGTGTGGTACGACCGACTTAAATTAGTAATATTTACTGACTGGTCAAATTCATGAAAGGTAGATCCAAAAATAGGTAAAGTCCGTCATTTCTCATAATTGAGTATACAAGATGATACTATAAAGTATAGATTAAATAAGTTGGTGGTAAGAATCAAGTCGAAACCTTCATCATAGCAGAAAATCGAGGGAGGGAGACGTGATTGTAAACATAAAGAATTAGTATAAAATTGTTACATCATGTGTAAGTTTCAATGTCCAACTCATGAAATGATGAACCAATTTCATAAATTAAGATAGAAAATTTGTCTGATTAGATGCGTCTATTTGAGCTGTAGTGCATGAAATTATATAGGACGACTCATTCAAGTATAGAAAATTGTTGAAGCATCTTATAACAATGAGTTGTAGATAAATCTGTTACTACGTACAAGCCATGTGCTAGTTACTATGTATCTATCATGGCGTTGACGAATTAAGTTAACAAATAATGTTGGAGAATCTGCCATTCTACCTCCACCATTTCATAATTGAAGAGTTTTTCAACTTTTAATCAAATTTTATAAAATCATAATAATAAAAAAAAAAACATTTCTATTAATTATACAATTGATCAATCTCCATTTGTTATATTTTTTAGAATCAGTGGCGGATCTTGAAAGTTTTGCTATAGGGGGCAGATTTTTTAATTCACAATAATATATTATGATGTCGTGTAACTTGTTTTTGTAGGCTGGGTTTTGGACTCTAAACTACAAGGTTTTATTTTATTTTTTTAAAAAAAAGAACCTATGGGGGGCAGGTCCATGCCTGCCCCAATGAAAATCTGCCATTGCTTAGAATAATTATTCTATATATAACACTTCCATTTAAAACTAAAATCAATTATCTCATCATCAATTTTGAAAATTAAGCCAAGAAAATTAAATAAGTTGAGTTTTTAATCTTATTATAATATATTTGAGTAGTCGGGTATATATATATATAATCTAAAAGAAATATTTTAATATTTAGAGATTACATATTAGAATATCCTTTTAAGAGATTTTGAAAGGACTTTTCATGTTAAATTGTTAAGAGTTAGTTGAAGCTCCTAATAGTAGGCTACTTGTCTAACTACTTATTCATAACCACTACACCAATAGCTCGAACACTCCAATCAAAGCTTCTACATATAGAAAATAAAAAGTAAAAAAACACACATACTTGTTCCCGCAAAATCATGCCAACTTATATACCAAACATACTCATTTTGGCTCCTACATGAAAATCAAACACCTATCTTGAATCTTAAGACTTATTAGATGAAGGAAGTCAGGAAGATACCTGTCAAATTTCTCCTTACACTTTAACCAAACTCCTTCAGATAAATTCAAGTTAGTGTGTGGTGTACCTAATTCTAACTTCTAAGAAGACAATATTGCAACTCTTATGGAGTTGTACTTGGGGACAAAACTTTAGTTGAATTATCTACTTTTGCACTATATAACCAACTCAATGAATAATTCTTATTCTTATTTTCAATTATATAACTCGTGAGTTAGGCGATCTTGTTAGAATTATTTGTTCATACTAATTTTCATTTTTCGAAAATAATAAAAGTTTTTTAAAGCACCACACATAAAAAAAAGGTTATTTTTCATCATCATAGTAAATAAATATATATTTGTCTTAATAAAAGTTGGAAAACATAAAATTCAACTATTATTCAACACTTATTAAAACCAATTTAAAGGTGTATACTTTTGACTATTAGATGTATGATTGCCAAAATGGTACGCGTTATTATATCATTGTCTTACATATGTATCCACTCATCTCTATTACATAAGTGTTGCTCGCACGTTGTTATCGCTCCATGTCTTTTCTTCCCTTGAAGATTAATAAAAGTCTTTGATTAAAACAATTTGCATTTGTCTCATTAGTTAATAGTAAAGTTTGAGTTGGGGAATTATTATTATCATTTCATTTTCATAAGCATACTCCACCGACAATATAAATGGGTATGGTAGATCAAACCCGTTTACCTAAAAATCCATCAAATTGGATTGGTGGATTATGATTGAGCCTTTACTGTCCCCAATTTAGTTGGGGTAGTTAGGAACTTAATACGCCCACTTTATTAGAATTATCCACAGTAAAATTAATTCTTAGTGGCAGTGTCAGATTTTGGCATGTCATCATGATAAATTTTGTCCACCTTCTAAAAATAGAAATTGACAAAAGATTATGTAAATTGATACATAAGTACTCCCTCAATTCCAATTTAATTGCTACATTTGTTTCATCACAGTTTACGAGATGCATTTTAAACACCAAAATCTTGAGTTACATATATGAAAAAATTATAAAAATTATATATTTGGAAAAATATAAATTGGGACGAATCAAAAAAAAATCCGACGTGACTATTGTTTATGATCATAAGCTAATTTTTATGATTTACCTTAGTCATTTATATTTGTTACTTATGAAAAAATTATGTACAACAGATTTTTGAATGCTGGAGTATTCGGCAATGGAACAGAATCAAGCCACACACTGCCTCACACAGCAACAAGGGCAGCTATGCTTGTGAGAATCAACACTCTTCTTCAAGGTTACTCCGGTATCCGTTTCGAGATTTTGGAAGCAATCACTGGACTCCTCAACAACAACATCACTCCTTGTCTTCCCCTTCGTGGAACTATCACTGCCTCAGGGGACCTTGTACCACTGTCTTACATTGCAGGTCTACTAACAGGCAGGCCTAACTCCAAGGCCGTAGGCCCTAATGGTGAGGTCCTTAACGCGGAACAGGCCTTCAAGGCTGCTCAAATCAGCTCCGGCTTTTTCGAGCTTCAGCCTAAGGAAGGTCTCGCATTGGTAAATGGTACTGCAGTAGGTTCAGGGATGGCATCCATTGTCTTGTTTGAAACCAACATTCTCGCGGTGCTGGCAGAGGTTATCTCAGCTGTCTTTGCTGAAGTGATGAATGGAAAGCCTGAGTTCACAGATCACTTGACCCACAAATTGAAGCATCACCCAGGACAGATTGAGGCTGCAGCCATTATGGAACACATATTAGATGGTAGCTCATACATGAAAGCTGCTAAGGCACTACACGAGTTGGACCCATTGCAGAAGCCAAAACAGGATAGATATGCTTTGAGGACATCACCTCAATGGCTAGGCCCTCAAATTGAGGTCATCCGTTTTGCCACAAAGTCCATTGAGCGCGAGATCAACTCTGTTAATGACAACCCACTTATTGATGTATCACGTAACAAGGCCCTGCACGGTGGAAATTTCCAGGGTACCCCTATTGGTGTTTCCATGGACAACGCAAGGTTGGCTATCGCGGCCATTGGAAAGTTGTTGTTTGCTCAGTTCTCTGAGCTAGTCAATGACTATTACAACAATGGCCTTCCATCAAACCTTACAGCAAGCAGGGACCCCAGCTTGGACTATGGGTTCAAGGGCGCGGAAATTGCAATGGCTTCTTACTGTTCCGAGCTTCAGTTTTTGGGTAACCCAGTTACAAACCATGTCCAAAGCGCAGAGCAGCATAACCAGGATGTGAACTCCTTGGGTTTGATCTCAGCCCGTAAGACAGCTGAGGCAGTGGATATCCTGAAACTGATGTCATCCACTTTCTTAGTGGCACTATGCCAAGCTATTGATCTGAGGCATTTGGAGGAGAATGTGAAACATGCAGTGAAAAACACTGTCAGTCAGGTGTGCAGAAGGGTCCTGATCACTGGTTCCAATGGCGAGCTCCACCCAGGAAGATTCTGTGAGAAAGAGCTTATCAGAGTTGTAGAAAGAGAATATGTGTTTGCTTATGCTGATGATCCTTGCAGTGTCACTTACCCTCTGATGCAGAAACTCAGACAAGTGCTTGTTGATCAGGCCTTGGCTAATGGTGATAGTGAGAAGAATGTGAGCACTTCGATTTTCCAGAAGATCGGAGCCTTCGAGGAGGAGCTCAAGGCACGCCTGCCTAAGGAAGTAGAGGCTGCACGCGCTGCCTACGAGAGTGGTAACTCCGTTATCCCAAACAGGATTAAGGAGTGCAGGTCTTACCCTGTGTACAAGTTTATTAGGGAGGAGCTGAACACCAACTTGCTTACTGGAGAGAAAGTGATATCTCCAGGAGAGGAAATTGACAAAGTGTTCACTGCAATATGCCAGGGAAAGATTATTGATCCTCTTCTCGATTGTCTTAAGGAGTGGAATGGTGCTCCTCTGCCTATCTGTTAATATAAGCTCAAATGAGATATACTACCACGTTAATTATCATGTACTATTTGTTTTGTTTTGTTATAACCTAATGTTCAAAGATTTATTTTGTATTGTCATGGCTTTTAGAGTAAAGAACAACTTTTGTTTTTTTTTTTACTCCTTTTGTAATGTTAAAATGTAATAATTATATGTTAATTACTTGTTATTGAACCTGCAAAGTTACCAAGAAATAAAATGGCAACTCTTTATTCTTTTCAATCTTGTTTTACACAATTTTTTTGTTTTGTTGTTGTTGTTGCCAATTTGTGTAAACACAAGTACAATTGAATGGTGTGACTATTTACTCTTTGTTGGTAAGATTTTGCTTATGAAGTCTAAAGTCTATAATCCAAAAGATAGCTTACTCTGATTGAGCTCAGCTGATCTTTTCTATGCTTCAATTCTGCTCTATAGATGTTCTTCTAGTCTTAACTTTTAGAAGGCACAACATTTGAAATGTTGGTAATTTTTCTGCTGGGTAGTGAACCATTGTAATTTGTGTTTGCTTATATTATCCGTTGGGTTTCTCTATGTTATATTCTTGTGTCGGAGTTCAACATTATACCCAATTTTTGAAAAAAAGAGGTTAATACCCGGATTTCCAAAATGTGTCTTAGCCAATCATCGTCTGAACCTGGTGTTTTTATTTCTATTAGTTATCTAATAAAAGTGAACGTATAATTAAGAATTAGCAGGATATTATCCGACATAAAGTAGTATCCATGAACTATTTAGTTGGAAAAAATGGGTTACTTGTTGCTTATGTAACAAAATGGTCATATGTCCTTAATAGTGACTTGTTGCTTCAAATGCTGAACAAGTCTTGCCAAACTAGAGGGACCCTATTTTTTTTTGTTGGGAAACTACGTGTTTGTTAATTACATTATTGCCTTAGAGCAAAGCCGCCATTGAGTTCTTTGGTTGTGAAATTATATCATCAGGCATATCAGTGGTGGATCTTAACCCACTATTTAGGCTATGTTCAGTTCACCTTATTTTTGCTTATTTCAGATCTAATCAAATCAAATCAGATCAGATCAGATCAGAAAAAATAAGTTCAGATCAGATTAGATCAGAAAAAATAACTTCAGATCAGATCAGTTCAGATCATGCTTATATTTAAAAATTATTATATCTTTCATTACATATTAGTAAAAATTATAATAATTGAATATTAATAAAGTACTCATTGAGACGAATCAAACAAGACCCCACATGACTATATTTTTTTCTTATACATTGAGAAAAATCTAAAAGATAAGATCTTGTAATCAGATCAGTTCAGATCAGATCAGAAAAAATAAGTTCAGATCAGATAAGTTCAGATCAGAAAATTTCAGGTGAACTAAACATAGCCTTAACCGCAAATAAGTACATGTACCCAAGTACATGTAGAGCATGATGCACCATTTTTTAAACTACGTCGTTTTATCATTTTTAGAGTCTATAATTTTAAAAAATTATTGTTATTTGTTTCCTTAAATTTTGCAACTAAAGATTCCCTTTTCAAATTTAAATTTAAAAGACATGTGTTCTTTTACGTTAAGTGTAGATGTTCATTTACTAATATGTTCTTTTCATTATAACCTTTGTTCGTTTATAAATATAAATTTACACGTTCTTTATTTTAAGCCGTGCGTTCTTTTTTAAACTAGAAAAATTGTTGAAGAAAGTTTGTGTTCTTTTATATAAATGGTATGTTCTTTTTGGGTGCACAATGAGCATTGTGCGCCCTAGTGCATAATCCACGCTTTGCTATTTAATAGGAATCGAGTAGGCAAGTTAAAAGTTTAACTGTGAAATTTAAATGATCAATAATAACATTAACACAAGCACATCAAAGTTTAAATATATTATCATCAATGGCTACAAAGAAGTTGTAGCTAATCTAGTAGTGCTAAATTCTAATCCTTCAACTTGTAAGCAATTTTGTCCATTTATTTATTTGACCAATATCAAATCTTCAAAGAATTGAAAGAAAGAGCTCACCAATAAATGGGTAGATATTTTAGAAGTTGAAGGAATAGTTGTTCATTAGTACTATAAGTAACTAAATCATTTATCAAATTGCTTTCTTAAGTCATGGCAAAAAAAAAGTACATCTATCATTTATTATTGTTAGGAATGATTTGAGATTAAAAAAAAGTATTGATTACGTTGAGAAAATAAAAGAAAAAGAAAGAAGATACTAACAATAAATAGAAAAGATATTTTCAAAATTAGAAAAATAATAAGTCAAAGATATAGGAAAAAAGAAACAAAAGAAAAAGAAGAAGATAATAACAATAAACATAAACAAAAAAGATTTTTCAAACTTAGGAAACGACAAGGCAAATATAAAGGAAAAAAGAAAAAAGAAAAAAGGAAAAAAGAAAAAAGAAAAAAGAAAAATTGGCATAAAGATGCCTTGAATCAGGATCGAACATTAAACCTTGTGCTATAAGAGCAAAGTTGCTTCGTGCACCACTATGCCAGTCATAATATCTTGTAAAACTTTACAGTTGAGTAAATTTAGCTTTCAAACTAAGAGGGGCCAGGCCCCTACTCGCCCCTTTTATGATCCGTCATTGGGCATGGTAAAAAGATTTACAAAAGGAAATAAAAATGATGATATTTTGAGGGATGAGCATAGATCATGGAATGATCAAATAATAAATAGGTCATCCCATGATCTATATGGAAATAATGGTAGTGAAATTCCCTGAGCCATTAGAATTGTGATACATGTGGAGTAACTTATTTTTACTAAGTTTGCTTTTTCATTCAAAGCTTGAAACAATAATAATAGTAATAGTACATTTTATTTGTATCGATCTAAGAAAACTTCCTTCCTAAATGCTCTATACCCGCACGATAAGGTGAGCTGCTACTGTGAGCCAAGTAGTGGAAATGGGTCGGAAGAAGAAAAACTCTAGTGCCCGTGAAGGGGCACATGTTACAATTGGCTCAAGCTAAGCTACAACTAGCAATTAGAATAAGGTTGTTGGAGCATATTATGTGGAAAGCAATGGAACAGTTAATAGGGGGTCCATTCCAGTGATGCCATAATCTCCGGTTCCAGAGGTATTGGCGATCGGAATTGAACTTGGTGAAAAGAGTCACAACTTCTGGAAAAGTATGATGCAAAGCAAAAACTTTGAGAAAGGTATGGGATTAAGCTTTGTAGCTCCTTATGTTGTTAGTGGTGAAAATGTAGCAAAACTAGATAAACAAGATGTTGATCGATTGACTGAAACATGGTTGAATTCTTTGATAGTTTATGTTATTAGACAAAAACCTAGTCTAATGGCAAAACTAATTACTGCAAATAATCTCAATGGGCACCTGTGGTTGAACCTAAATTCTATAAACATCATGATGGGTATTTTGTGGTAAAAATGGAGACAAAGGGGGATAGAAATATGGTTCTCTATTATGGGCCACATCTATTTTTTGGGAAGCGATGATTGTTAAACAATGGACTCCCAATTTCAGTTTTTACCAGGAAATTTTGAAGGTTATCCTAGTATGGATAAAGCTCCCTAATCTTCCATTAAACCGTTGGAGTCTAGATTCTTTAAGCAGGATAGGCAGCATTTTAGGAGTGCTTATATGCGCTGATGAATGCACTACCAAACACCTTAGGATTTCCTTTGCTAGAATTCTAGTGGAAATGGATGTGACTCTTAAGATCCCTAAAAAGATTAGTGTTGATGATCCAAATGGCAAGGTATTAAAACAGAAGATTGTATCCTATTGGCTTCCTCCCTTTTGTGCTAAGTGTCAAAAAGTAGGACATGTTTGTGAAGACAAAAAGAAAATACAAAAAGAAAAAGTGACACAAAAATGGGTGGTTGTGCAACAAAAAAGACCATCTCCAAAATCAATACCCTCTACTAGTACAATCTTAGATGATGGTATTGGGGATGAAGAGGTTGCAGGGGCTTCTCTTGAAGCGCCTAGTCCTTCTATTGTAACCCATGTGGCTATGCCAATACCTTCTACTAAGAGATAGTACTCGGTAGAGGAGGGAGCTTGGAAAATGGTCACTAGCTAGGAAAACAATGGAAAAAGATAAGCAAGCTGCTTATCAATCAACAAGGACTTTTGTTCAATATGAACTACAATCTAGAGTGGGAATCTCAGCTGCTGCTGCTGGGGGTGCTAAGGGACTTAACCCTTATTTATCCTAATGATTTGCACATCATGGAATGTAAGAGGGATGAATGATCCCTTCAAAACAAAAGAGATTAAAAAATTTCTTGCTAAATACAAGGTTGTAGCAGTTTGTGCTTTGGTGGAAACTAGAGTGAGGAGTAACAATGTTGATAAAGTTCAAAAGAAATTTGGGAAGGATTGGTCTTGGTTATGTAATATTATTCTCATTCTCCAAGAGTAGAATTTGGATAGGTTGGAAGCATGCTTTGGTGAAAATTCAATTGAAGGATGTTTAGGAGCAATTTATGATGTGGCTGCACAAGTTCAAATTGATTGTTGTCTATGGTTTGCATACCATTCTAGACAGAAAAAGCTTATCGAGTGGCTTGTTAAGACATGTAAACTAACAGGATCCTATGATTGTAATTGAAACCTACAATGCAGTTTGTAGCTCCAGAGATAGATCAAATGGTACTCTAGTTACAGATGCAGAACCTAGAGGTGATCATGGGTCGGGCCGAGCCGCGGCCACACAAAATTACCCATTAAACGGGTCGGGTCGAACCTAAATTCGGGCCGAATTTTTATGTCCAAAGCTCGCTATTTCGGGCCAAAATTAGCGGGCTTTTGGGGCCAAAAACGGGTCGGGCCAAAAATAGACTAAAAATTGGCTTGCCCAAAGCCCGCCCAAAGTCAAAAAAAAAATTAGGGCGGGGCGAGCTCGGCCGCGGGCCGAAAAAATCTACCCAAAACCTAGCCCAAAAACAGGCCAAGAGACATGCCTGGCTAAGGAGGTATTTTGATGTTACAGTTCAATATCTTACCCCTGGTGTTTCTGACCACTCTCCACTGATTTTCACACTTCAGTCTGAGAGACAGCAGGGTGGTAGACCATTCAAATTTATGAACGTCATCATAGCTGAGCATACTGATTTTCTTGATACTGTGAGTAAAGCTTGGAGCTCTGTCAATGGTAATTATAAACTTCAATATGTTTGGTTGAAGTTAAAGGTTGTTAAGCAAGCTTTAAATTATTTGCAACTTAACAATTTTGGCAAGGCTCATGAAAAGGTGGAAATCTTAAGGCAGTAGATTATTGATCATAATCAAGTTGACTTTAACATCAATGTTGAAGCTCAGAGTCATGAGAAAACTTCTCTTGAGGAATTGAGGTACTGGTCAAGTATTGAAGACAACATTCTTCATTAGAAATCAAGAATCAACTGGTTGCAAATGGGAGATGCAAATTCAAAATTGTTCTTTGATGTAACGAAAGCTAGATATGCTTGGAACGAACCGAATAGATATGCTTACTGATGCTGCTGGTAGACAGATTACAATGGATCAAGCTATAACGGATGAAATTCTTGATTTTTACAAGAAGATTCTAGGTTTAAATGCTGATTATTTACCAGACATTGACCTAAATATAGTGAGGGCATGCAACACCTTTCTTCTCAGGCAAGAGACTCCCTTGTTAGAGAAGTGACAACGAAGAGATTGACAAGGCTTTGGCTGGAATTGACAATGATAAGTCCTCGGGGTTAGATGGCTTTAACTCCTACTTTTTAAAGAAGAGTTGGGAGGTCTTAAGGCATGACATTTATGTTGGAATTAAAGATTTTCTCAACAACTCTTTTATGCACAAACCTTTAAATTGCACTGCTGTTACCCTCATTCCTAAAATTCAAAATGAGACTTAGGTTAAAGACTTCAGGCCTATTGCCTGTTGTACTGTTATGTACAAAATTATTTCAAAAATTTTGACTAACAGGTTCCAAGCTGTTATTGAGGAGGTGGTGAATGATGCTCAATCTGGGTTCATTCCAGATAGACACATTACAGATAACATTCTCCTAGCTACTGAACTCATCAAAGGGTATTCTAGGTCTCACATGTCACCGAGATGTATTATGAAGGTGGATATCAGAAAGGCTTCTGATTCAGTGGAGTCGAGTTTCTTAGAAGCTCTTTTACATGAACTTGGGTTTCCTAGAATCTTTGTTGGGTGGATCATGGAGTATGTGAGAATTGTATCTTATGCAATTCTAGTGAATGGTGTCCCTTCCCTTCCTTTGAGGGCAAGAAAAGGTCTTAGACAGGAGTTCCTCTCTCCCCCTTCCTCTTTGCCTTAAGCATGGAATATCTTAGTAGGTTATTCTTGAAAAAACTTTCTTAATGGATTTCCCAATGGTTAGAAAGAAAGGTGAAGGAATACACGAAAGGTTTATTCTTCTCAACCAAATTCAGTCATCCTAAAAAAAGGTTCATTGACCAGCTTAGAACAATGGAGGAAGTCACATTCAGAATACTATTGGATGATATTGGCTACAACCATTGAAAGTCCTTCTCTGCTCATAATTTGTGGGTGTTGAGTACATCACTCCACAAATAAGGGGGGCAATTTTTAGCATCATTTTTAGATGTACGATAGCCTTTATTATAGTACATTGTATTAGACCTTAAAAGGTTTAATTTTGCCTTAATATGAAGGCCCAACTAGAGCATAAAGCCCTTTAGAAGAAATCAACATAAGTCAAAGTCAATATAAGAAGGCCGTCAAGACCATCAGGAGATGAAATTCAAGAATAGTAAAAGTACAAGTGGTTAAAGAACGATCATGAGACAGATCCACATAAGGAAGAACGCAAGGCTACAGTTATTCAGCGCTAGAAGATAGTTGAGATTCGAATCAAAGATGATTCAAATGTTTTCCCTCCAAGAAAGCATGGAATTTACCACACACGTTTTTCTATAAATAGAGGAAGGATCATCAAGCAGAGGACAACGAAGAAACAAACAACTTGCATTTACTCTTTTCTTAGCGTAGCCTAGCCTTAGTATAGCCAACCCCCTTCCGGGGTTATAGTCTAGTCCCTTAGACTTTGAACATGTTCTAGCGCCAAGTTATGTAATTCTCCGATTAAAGCAAGAAACCATAGAGGTAACAACCTTCGTGCTCTCCCTTTAGTTGTCTAGTCTGACTTATCCTCTTATGTGTTGTAAACTCTTTCTTAAAGTTTGTGGTATGTATAGGAATATTTTGCCTTAATTAAAAGATTAATTATTGCTTGCTCTGTTTATTGCATTTCGCCTGAATTTAATAGGCATTGTAGTTTAATCATTAATCAAATTACAACAAAGTACGTTAGAAATTTTTTATCTAATTAAAACCGGTAACTCCTAGGTACTAAGCCTCTCGTGGCATTCAGTATCAAACTATTAGATGTGCATTGACTTGTTTGCAAGGTCAACAAACTGATTCTGCACCAACTTATATCATTAAAAAAATGTGTTACTTTTCTAATGTGTTGGATCATTTTTGGTTCCAATCAAGTTGATTCAGGTCAGGATTGGATTGGTCGAGTCAAACCAAGTTTTTGGTAAATTTCATGTTTTTATTTTGTACCAAATCATGTTTTTCTTAGTGACATCAATTGATGTCATTTAGGGGTTGTTTACGTGCCAAGAAATTAAGGAATAAGTTGAAAGAGATATAAGCTTGTCACTTTATTTTTCAAACTAAAATGAATTGTTTTGGTGTAATATAATTTGAAGGAAAAAATATAGTAGTTACAAATATTCACGTCAGTACTTATGTGACTTTATTAAGAAAATCACTCATTGACGTAGTGATTTGAAAAATGAATTAGAATTGGACGTATAATACCTTTTCAAAAAGTTTGGTTTGACCTTATTCAACATTAAGGATTCTGAAATAATTTTTAAAAGTGTTTTTAAAAATGATCCTGAAAAAAATTAGAGTTGTAGAATAATGGGTTTTGAAATACTACCTATGTTATTTTATTAGACACGATATTTTGTTATTTTATTCCAGTCACCAAAAAGTTAAATGTTGCTTTTGAAAAAAAAATCAAAGGTACTATATTTTAAGACTTAATTGTCTTTTATACTTTGATTTGAACAAAGTAGGAGATGCATGTATCATAACCAGATACTAAGATAGGGAGACACATTATTTATGTGTCTATAGTAAAACATAAAAAAAGAACCTATATAATTAAAAAAAAAATGTGTTAATTTTCTAATGTGTGGGATCAATATTGGTTCCAATTTAGCTGATTCAGGTCAGGATTGAATTGGTCGAGTCAAACCAAGTTTTTGGTAAATCTCATGTTTTTATTTTTGTACCGAATCAAGTTTTTTTTAGTGACATCACTAATGTCGATTAGGGATTGTTTACGCGCCAAGAGATTAGGGAATAAGTTGAAAGAGATATAAGCTTGTCACTTTATTTTTCTAACTGAAATGAACTGTTTTAATTTGGTGTAATTTGAATGGGAAAGTATAATAGTTACAAATATTCACCTCAGTATTTATGTGACTTTATTAATAAAATCACTAACTGACATAACAATTTAAAAAATGAAATTACTACTCAAACTAACTTTATTTAATTGATTTTGTTCCAATATAAAATTCAAATAATTGAATACTTTTAGCATTATTGTACAAAATCATAATGACGCTTCTTTTTCATTTTTTTTGCACTTTTATTTAATAAAAGTATATTATTAATGGACTAATTATTTAGTTTGAATTTTTTCCCTATATATTGTCAAAGGAAGTTTTAATTCCCTCTATGCGACAAAGTTGGAATTAGTTCCCTACATAACTTAACGACGTTAATGTACATATAAGACAACACATCATAATATTTTCGATTGGCATTGCAAACTGCTACCTAAAGTAGCGGTTAACTTTCATATATATATATATGAACTGCTACGTCCAGTGGTTTCCTTTTCCCTTAACCGCTACTCAAATTTACGGTTCATTATGGTTAACTCTACTTTGAGTAGCGATTTTGCTTTATTACAATAAAATAACCAACTTTATGGCATGTTACCCTTTTTTTTATAATTAACATTAATTCATTGATTCAAAGTCATACGACATCTACAAAAGAAGTAGAAACTAAACAAATACATATCAAAATAAAATAAATATAATTATAATATGACAAAATCACGATCGTTGAGTAGATCTAACACTTCTGAAAACCCTCGTCTTTTACATCGCTGTCTGATGCAGCCTTCTGCAAGGGGGTCTGTCGATCTTTTGTAGTTTTGAAGTAGAACTGCTTTTAATTCAAGTGATGGTAAATGAAGTCTTGAAATTTGTTGCAACTGCGCACAATTTTCGATCAACAAATCAACATCTTGAATTACACAAAAATCCAAAAACAAAGTCTCCAAACTCTCACATGGAGAGTGATAAAATCCAATATATGGGCAGGTATAACCCAATATGGGGGCATTTGGTTCATACAGGGGTATGGGTTTGGAATCAAGAATGAAATCATGGTGGTATAAGTTTGGAACTTGATACCTAATACCATGTGTTTGGTTTTATTTGAGAATGAAATATTTCTTCTATTTAATACCTAGAGGTATTGGTATGAGCCAAACCCACCTTCCCCCTTAGAGCATGCCCATTGGTTGATCCCAAACTTGGATCATGAGGAGAGAGAGATTAAATGGGAATAAAGAAATAGGAGAGAGAACAAAAAAAGAGGAGAGAAGGCAATGAACTGATCGTTGCAACGATCTTGCCAAAGAGTAGATCATTGCCACATGGCCGAAGGGGAGAGGAAGAAAAAAATGGAGCGGGCCCCACTGCTTCTGCATGGCAGACATCCAACGCCCCTCATCTCTCTAATCTAACGGTTAGGATTATTTGTAATTGTTAACGTTGCAAATTTTTGCAACGGACATATTGTCAGTTTTAATTTTTTTTTTTAAAAAAAAAACACCAACAACTATATTTTTTTTTTGTCTATAAATAGAGACCAATATTGAACTATTTTTACACATCTTATTTTTGAGCTTATTTTGTTATTGGAAGTCATATTTGTTTCCTTTCTTTATTTATCTACCCCCACAAAAATAAATTATCTCCTAATTAAAATTAGTTATGGATTCCAAAACCGGTAGAAAAAAAAACCTTCCAAAAAAAATCTATATGTATGTGTTATTTCTATTGTTTAATGCAATATTTCATTATTATTATATTTTTCTGATTAAGTTAATTACCGTATCTAATGTATAATATTAACAAAATTAATTTTTACTAATAGTTTTTAATCACAAACATAAAAATTATTTACATTCAATAATCATTAATTGATTCTTAAATAATCCATAATCCCTCTGTTTCAAAATATAAGTCATTTACGCTTTACGAAAATTTGCTTTGACCACAAATATCTCTCAAATACGATAAGTAAAAATTACAAAAATTATACCGTTGGATTCGTCTTGAAAAATACTATAATAATATTATTTTTTAAAATTTTATATCAACATAAATTGAGAGTAATTAACGGTCAAAATTCGACCTCGAATATCGTGCGTGCCTTATATTGTGAAACGGAGGGAGTAATAAATAAAAAAGATGGGATGGAAAGGAGATTGAGGAGAGAGAATATATGGTGGGGTATAGTAAAAAGTAGGAAAGAGAAGATGAAGATCTAAAATTATAGATCATCCATTGGGGGTGAAGAGATCATTAAAATCAATTGTGGATCATAAATGAGGTGGAAGAGTGAGAAATTAATAAAGTAATTAATGATCCCAAATTTGGGATCATCCATTGGCCATGCTCTTAGGTTTATAAACCCCATACCTTATGTGTTTAAGGTATGGGTTTTAAATCTATCAATTTATTAAACAAACATTAGGTATGGGTTTTGCTCATTCTAAACCTATACCTCATACCAAAATCATATGAACCAAACACTTCCTATATGGGTAGAAAAACTTTTCATTAGAGAGAGACTGAAATTTATTAGAAACATAAATATAAAAAACTAGTAACAAAAGGAGAAAAAGGGATTTACCACCGGCCACCGTCCAAAAGGGTGGTGGTAGCCCCTAGATTTAAAATTAGGGTTTTGTGAGAGCAGCCCCGGTCCTGATCTTTTTGGGGCCCTAGGTAAAATAGTAGATTGGGGCCCTTTTAAAAAAATGTAATTATGATAGATTCAACTAAGAACATATGATAGTAGTTTTGACAAAATTTTCACACCCACAAAGAGAAAAAACAATAACTCATTCTCCCAATTTAAAAAATTAATAAAAGGGTACTAATCATTTACATAAAAGAATACAAAATCAGAATAAGAAGAAGAAATTTGCAGGCATCAATTTCAATTGTCAGCATTATTAAAGTATGCATCTCTATTATGCAACTTAATTTTCTTTGAATTCTCATGGCCTTTCATCTAATTCTTCCCACACTTACCCACTTACTGAAGGAATTTCCGAAAAAAGATATTACTTCAAACCCTCAAAAATTCAAGACAAATTATAAGCAAAACAATCGAAGAAATAATATGTGGAGCAAACTACTACAACTTGATAAATTGCCATTGCCCATATACAGCAAGAACAACAAAATTGATGCAACTTGAAATATAAATGAAGCGAATATTTAAAAACAGCAAAATATTTCACATAAAAATATACTTAATCAGATCAAATGAAAAAACAACAGATCAAAGATGATAGTTCGAAATTCAAAGAATATCATTAACTCATAGATGAGTTCAATATATGAGTAAAACATGAAGATGATTGGATGAAAGGCATTCATTTTGCAGCATTAGAAAAGATAGAGAGGGAGGAGAGAGAGGAACTTCGAAGTAGACACAAAACTCAAGCCGCAGTGAGGAGAGGAGAGAGAAAGAGGAGGAAATGTAGGATTTTGGGAATTATAAGAAAATTAAATTTGGACTTTGGAAAGAGAGTGAGAGAGAATAACTGAAGAAGATGAGAAGTCTTTTGGTGTGGTGAAGACTGAAGCTTACTCTTTCTTCTGTTCCACGCGTGTAATTGCCACTGTTAGGAATTTTTTTTTCTACAATTGGGCCCCTTTTAGGCTTGGGCCCTGGGTCGTCGCCCCTTTAAACGCCCCTCAGGACCGGGCCTGTGTGAGAGAGGAGAGAGAAGAGAGAAAAAAGAAGAAGAGAGGAGGCAGTTGAAATCATGGCGTGTTGTCCTAATGCTTTATTCTTTTGGACTTATTTTCAGTTCAGTTCAGTTTTTTTTAATTACTATTGTTGTTGTTGTTGTTGTTGTTATTATTATTATTATTATTATTATTATTATTATTATTATTATTATTATTATTATTATTATTATTAGTAGTTCAGTTCAGTTAAGTATAGCCCAATTTAGACCAAAACAAGAGGCCTAAATGGACTATATATGGAAAATTAACTAATTTTTAGGCTCGAGCCACACACTAGTAATTATATCTTTCATTTATTAATATTTTACTTTGAAATAATAACATCAAGTATCACTTGGTTTAGTGGTTAACACATTAGTATATATGCTTGTCATCTCGGGATTGAATCCTACATAAAGACGCCACATGACATCGTTCCTTACTTAGAAACGCCTTTTAATATATTAGTGTAGATTCTAACTTTAGTACATAGAGCGAATTAGAAACTTCCTTTGACAATATCTGGGGAAACGATTCTAATTAATTCCAATGCCAAACTTTTTTAAGGGAAATTGCAACATAATTGCCATTTGTTAAATTACTTTGCTAATCAAGGTTAAGCAACTATATTGGCCTCTCAAGCTTTCCAAAGTTTATTTCATATTTACATCCCTTCCCCATCGTCACTCACAATTTCACAAATCGAAACACAAAACATTTTCTCTCTCCTCAAAATTTCTTCCCTCTCCTGTTGGTTTCAATCTATGGCTTCCCAAATTTTGCGTCGAATTGTTGGAAGCCACACCACCACGCCTACGCTCCTTCGCCAACTCTCCACCACCACCCCAATCACCGCCACTCTCTTCCCCGGTGATGGTATTGGCCCTGAGATCGCCGAATCCGTCAAACAGGTCTATTTTCGCTTAATCAACTTTCATCGATTCAATTTTATAAGAATTTTTTCAATTATTATATCGAATTTTCTGTTCTTCGTTCACAATTTTGATTGCGCGAATTGTTTATTTTTAATATTATTTTTTGGTCGAAGAAGTTGATTTCGCTCTTACAATCAGTTGATATGAATTCAGGCGAATAGTTTGGTGGAAATTCGGCTTATATATATGTTTTTTTTGTTAGAAATTTCGCAATCGCAGTTAGGGTGGATTTCAAATTATTATTTTTTTAATTTTTATTCTTATACGCAGAATTCTCTGATTTGTGAAAGTGCATTTCTGATCAATTGATGGCTTTGTATTGGTTAAAGCGTATAGGATGGAGTTTTTTAGAATGTTTAAGCTGTTAATTTTCTCTTTATAGGATTTAATCTTGTTGTTGGTGATGGATAGTTGAATAACATTGACGTTTAAGCTGTTAATCTTCTTGTTATTCCGTCGGTTTCTTTTTGTAAGGCGCACACTCTAACTGAGGTAGTACTTTGACTGATTGTTACTCTTGATACATTTTAACAAATCTATCTCTATTATATAAGGCAACATATTGGGGACACCAAAAAATAGAAAAAGGAAAAAAAGGAAAAAAGAATAGAGGATAACTAACTACTTCATTTGAATGAAAAAAGGGGGGGAAAGTAAGACATTTAAACTGAATATCAGTTTTTTGAAAAAATAAAATCTAAAGACGGTTATTCTACCCAATTAATTTTATTTTCTACTTCATTTGTTATCACACATTATGGCACGCATTGCGTGCAGGTAAGACTAGTACTAATATATTAAAAGGCGTTCCTAAGAACGTATATGTGCCACGTGTCACCCTCCCTCATCCAATAACATTATATCCACGTCTTTTTCATATAGTAAAAAAAAAGAAGAAGAATTGTTTACGTAAAGATTCGAACCCATAACCTCAAGTATGAAAGTAAGAAATCCAACCATTACTCCACCATACCATTATTGATTTTGTAATCAAAATTAATGATGACATATGAATGGAAAACGTTTGAAATACATATAATGAATAAGATGACTTTTTTAAATGAGTATGAGAATACTTATTTAACTACTAATAAATTGTAGCAAAGAGAAAATCCGAGGCATCGCCCGGGCCTAAATACTAGTTTTAGTATGAAAAGGAGTATTCTGAAAGTATCTTAAACAATAAATTCAATAGTATGTTCTTTATAATTTGTACCATATTAGTGGTCAGAGCAAATTTTTAGGGAACATTGGTGTCGTACATTTAGAAATGGAGGGAGCACATTGATTATGTACGAACCTGTTGTATGAGTATTTAATGTGTTAGGTATATGTATCTTTGACGGTTCCTTGATTTGTAGTCCATCTCTTTCAGTTGAAACTTACTTGTATGATGTAGGGAGTATTTTTTATTGGTGTCCTCTGCAAACTTTATTAGTTTACCATGCCATGATGCGTATCATGTTAATTAAATATTCTTTACGTGATAATTTGGTATGTGTGGTTTATTGTGGAGCTGTTTCTTGCTGAATGTGGGAACAAGTAAGGAGGTGACTGAAAGAATCTTGTATTTGTTAATGCAGATCTTTAAAAAAGCTCAAATACCAATTGAGTGGGAGGAACACTATGTTGGGACGGAAGTAGATCCTAGAACTCAAAGCTTTATCACATGGGAAAGTATGGAATCAGTACGCCGAAATAAGGTGGGTCTAAAAGGTCCAATGGCTACACCAATTGGGAAGGGTCATCGTTCACTTAACCTTACCCTCAGGAAGGAACTTAATTTGTATGCGAATGTGCGACCCTGCTTCAGTCTTCCTGGCTACAAAACCAGGTATGATGATGTAGATCTCGTCACCATCCGTGAGAATACTGAAGGGGAATACAGTGGACTTGAACACCAAGTAAGTCAACCTCATCAGATTTAGACATGTTTCTCGCTCTTGATTTTTCACTAAGACGAAGAAAAGTGGATAAGAACCAGTAGGAACAGATTTATATATTGTAGTCATGAAATTGGAAATAATTGATTTTCATTGCTTTAATACATAAATATCTATAAAAGGATTGCAAGACAGATATTACGAAATACAGGGAGTAATACTCAGTAATGTCTTATGTCTCTGATGATAATTTTTGGTTCTAATGATATTTACTAGGTGGTTAGGGGTGTGGTTGAAAGCATCAAAATCATTACTCGTCAGGCAAGTTTGAGAGTTGCCGAGCATGCTTTTCAGTATGCAACAGCTCATGGAAGAGACAGGGTGTCTGCAATACACAAAGCAAACATCATGCAGAAAACTGATGGTCTTTTTCTGAAGGTTATTGATAAGTTGCATTAATTCTTCTCAGTTTTTCTTGTTTTGTGGTGTTCTTTTATTTATTTGTTTTCTTGCTGATTTCAGTGCTGCAGGGAAGTTGCAGAGAAGTACCCTGAGATTAAATATGAAGAAGTTGTCATTGATAATGCTTGTATGATGGTAAAGCTATATTCTAATCCAGAGAACTGTTTCTTCGTCATTGTAGAAAGAAATAGAGAATTTTAAGAAAGTTATTGGATTCATGGATTTGCTCTTATGTTAAATGCATTAAATTTTTACAGAAAGAAATGAGGGGAAAATTGTGTTGTAAGGGAATTACTCCCTCTGTATTTTTTTAATCTTTCCTACTTTTGTTGTATGTGTTTGCCAATGCACTTCTTTGACCTTAAATATCTTTTACTACATATTAGTAAAAATAGTAACAATTGAATATTAATAAAGTACTCATTGAGACGAATCAAAAAAGACCCCACATGACTATATTTTTTCTTATATATTGAGAAGAATTTAGAAGATTATCTTTAATTGTAAATAATGTCAAGATTCAAAGTGAGAAAGATAAAAAAATACAGCGGGAGTATTATATGGAAAATTGTTAAAGACGAGATAATTATAGTGTGAAGTGTGAACAGTGTTATGGAAATTTTTGGAGGTCTTTAATTTGATGGAAAACTGAAGCTTTCGTGTCCTTGAACTCCAGAACTCTATCATGATGTGTGTTAGTTAAGTATGAGGTGTCTCGAACTAGTCATTCGTGCTGCTTTTGTTGTATGATGTGTGTTAGTTAAGTATGAGGTGTCTCGAACTAGTCATTCGTGCTGCTTTTGTTGTAGAGGTTATGTCCTCCTTTTATGTACATCCCTCTCTTTCAGTTTTTTTTTTCTTTTTCTGAGTCTAAAGTTGGAGAAAAGTTAATGTGGATATAATATATGGAGCAACTATTTTACTAATTACATCTCTCTTTGAACAGCTTGTGAAGAATCCTGCGCTATTTGATGTGTTGGTCATGCCTAACCTCTATGGTGATATCATCAGTGACCTTTGTGCTGGTTTAATTGGTGGCTTGGGTTTAACACCAAGGTGAGGATGTTTGTCTTCGCCTTTATTTTGTATTTGTACTTGTCGATAGATCTATATATGGATAGGCAGTATATAAACTAAGTCAAAAAAGTATATATCTGATGCAGCTGCAACATTGGTGAGGGAGGTATTTGTCTGGCTGAAGCTGTGCATGGTTCAGCTCCTGATATTGCCGGAAAGGTTAGGCTTGTACACTAATGTCGCCTACTATATTTTGATAATGCCGTTCGTCGTCTTTTTCCTTCTTTTGCCTTTCCTTTTGTGGGGGTGGTGGCAGGGTATGGACATGGAAAGGATTAGACAAGCATAATCACGTCAGTTGATGATGTGTCATTGTCATTGAACAATAGGATGATGAGCATAGTAGTTTCTGCAAACCTCTCCAGCTGTGGGATTTATGCATTATTTTGTCCTTTATACTTTCGGTACCAATTTCACTGTGGAGAGAGAGGGGAAGTACGTTAATTTGGTTAGGGGAGAGAGAAAGGAAGAAGAGAGAGGGGTAACTAAGGGTTAGTGGGTTAATTAGGCTAATTAAGGACTAATGACTAATGGAGCTGACAACTGTGAGTAATTAATGGCATTCTATGTATTCTAAAGAAATTGAGGGGTGTATAACGAGTTTTGAAAAGTTTGAGGGTGTATGATGAATAAAAATAATTTGTCAAGGGTATATGGTGGAAAAATCCGTTATTAACGAAATACGTTACAAGTATTGTTAATGATATTGGCATGTTTGACTCTCTCTCATTCTCCATTTGTTTATTACTTGTAACATATGAAAATGGCGCTTGAACAAAGGAGAACGAGAGAGAGTGAAACATGGCCCATGTTATCAACAATAAAGTTTGGCTTTCCTTGTATTTTAATTTACCGTAAAGAGAAATGTTACAAAGTATTGTGAAACATCTGAAAAAGGAACATGTTAAGTTTCAAAAAATGGAGGTAGTAACGCTTTAGGGGATTTCGTATAGATAAAATTAGGATTTTTGTTGATGACTGACTACTTGACGAGTGAAGTCCTATACTGCACTAAATTAAAACTAAAACCCTCCTGATTATTCCACTATTGTGAATAGTGTGTGTGAGAGAGAGAGAGCGAGAAGGGGGGGGGGGGAGAGTGAATATATGTATCCAAATATTGGCCAACCATGCATAAGCTAAAGAATATCATGTTCATGGCTTCATACATACCAGCTACCACCAAAAGATTTATTGACCGTCAAAAGAATATTTGTTATTTTGTATTGTAATATCGACCGTCAAAAGATCCAAACATGTGAATATAGGTTTTAATTGTTTCTTATGAGATACAAAAAGATCATCAGAACCATGCTTGATGATTTTGCAGTAAGGCTCGCCTGCGAAATCAGAACATTCTTTCTCGCTTTCTGTCTTCACCTTCGGTTTTTTTCTCAAACGTAACTGAGACAAGCTAAATGCATAGAATTAGATGTTGATTAAAGGAAATATCAATTACCATTCTGATGTGATTTTCGTGGCTATTTCGAACTCTTTTTGTGGTTTTGTGATTTATGGAGGAAATAACTATGAAACTAAAGGATATTACTCTTCAGTCGCGGTTAAGAGTATGGACAAACAAGTCTCGGTTGTTTGTTTAGGTTTACTACTCGGAAACCTAGTGTTAGCTTGCCCTCAACTTATGCAAATATGCACGTTCTTTAACTCAAACAAATCTGATTTTATTAATGAGTATAAAAGCCTATATAGGCGTGTAAAACAAAGCGAAACCTTGTCCTACTAAGGTTAGGAAACTAAGAACAAGATAACAACGAAATATGCACACTCTTAATCCAAGTAGAACAAGCTCAACTTGGCGCCTATCAACTAGACTCCTATTACTATTATAACTCTACTCCAATTAGAATCCTGATCCAACTAGGATTTGGATTCCTAACTCAACTAGAATTTCAAACAAACTAAAACATTAAGACTCCTAACAGAACTAGGAGTTAATCCTACGAGATTAGGATTTCAAGAGTCCTATTCCTTCTAGAATTAGGAAAACAAACAAAGTTTAACAGAACTAGGAATTTGTAGAAATGAGTCATTCCTCACATGGATCACACTCCATACTTTTGGTTGTTTCGACTATATGGCTGCCATGGTGGGTACTTTTATTAACTGATGGTTAAGCGAGTTGGCCGCAGAGAGTTGGGACAAGCCACCGGAGGAATAAGCAGAACAAAGGCACAAGATTTGATGATTGAGTAAAAGAAGGGAGGAAGGAGGGTGGGGTAATTTCTCTGGATTCGCATAGCTGTTGCCTGTTGGTTCTATGCAATTGCTTGAGAATATTTACTAGTAACATAACTGCACCTTAGAAGGTGTGTGCTATTTTTTATGGAATTTACATTTTACACTCAAAAAGAAGACATGGCTGCTTTGTTTATCTTTTAATATTATGGAGACCAATTTTTTTAATATTTCTACCTATCCAAGGACGAAACAGAAGCTTTTTTTATAGAACCTGAGGAAATTTTTGTCTAACATGTTTGCTACATTATATATTTTTTTCTTTGAATTTGCATTTCCCTTTCCTGTCTCTGTTGCTGTTCTTGATGGTGGCTATGTGATGACAGTGGCCTTCAATTATCATTTTACCTCAAGCTTTCAAATACCTTACTTCACTTCATTTCAAAGAAAAAACTTCTAAACCAAAAGATAAATAGGAGTCCAATCCTTCCTTCTGGAGCTCCTTGCCAAAAAATGCCCTTAGACTCTTACTTCCATGTGTACTTAATAGTCTAGGTAAGATGGGGATGAGAAAGAAGTGGAAGAGCTACGAGCAGAGGGAGGGGGAATAAGTGTAATGCTATGTGTTTTTGGCCCATTGCAGAAGGTGGCTAATTGTCTTCCTTCATCGATAGAAAATTGTTTGACAAAGAATCATTGATACAAACCAATCCTGCCGACCTCTGATCTTCTGGCACATAGTTATAGCAAAAGGAAACTGAAGATTCAACAGAAAGTGAAAGTCTTATTTGGTTGAGTTTGTGTAGTTTTGTAAGATTACCGCTAAATTCACCTTAGTATCTTAATACGTATCAGATAGAAAGATCATTTGTAATGATCTGCTTAAAATTTGGGGATGCAAACATGATGTAATAACCTGAAATCTGAGAAGAAATAAAAGAAAGGCGACGATATGCCTGATCAGAGAAATCTAATTCAATCATCCAAGCGTTTGAGAGGCTTGAACTCTCCCAAATTAGAAACAAAACTACAATCACTCACAATTTCTTTTTCTCCCTCCACTCTCCTCATTTTACAGAAATCCTGATTATTTCCCCCTCCCCCCTCTAACAGGCTTACTGCTTCTCCTTAAGCTACACCTCACAGAACTATAATGATATTCTTAAAACTACCTTCCTGTTTGGCAATAATTAGCACATGGACGTGGCCAGGAGCTTTAGTTGATCAAGAACATAGTTCAAAAATGCGATTTTGGTCACAATCGCGATAACGGTCATGTTGATGCGGGATCGGGAATGATATAGTGGTTGTACCCCTAAATATCAGCTTAAACCATGAGATGTCCCTAGAACCCGCCTGAAACACAGCTTTTTTTACACCTTTACGATGCTGGTAATATCGGTTCGATAGATTTGAAAACCTTTACGACACGGGCGGTACAAAACGATGCGGCGTTGTTTTTACACCATGATCAAGAGTCTTTTTTATGAACATGTTATCTTTTTCCCCACATTGGGGATTTCCTTGTCATTTCTTCTTTCTCAGCTATTTGGATATTTTTTAAGTTTTGGGCCAGAAGATGTGTGGAGTGGTTATTGAGGAGAAATAGCAGTTTTAGTTGGAAAAGGGGGAGGGTTTGTAAAGAAGAGTGATAGCTCGGGGAGGGAGGGGGGTGAGGGAGAGCAGGCAATTGTTCTATTTGGGGTTACAGGTGATATGTTCGGCAACTTTGTCATCTTTATGAAATTGTGAGACCCTAATCAAGATCTATACGCAATGGTTTTCATTAAAGTAGAGGGCATAGTTGGGGAGAAGAAATTGTTCTGGACTTGTTTTGGTTTGTGTTTACTGCTAATTAGCTTATTATTAATTTGAATTAGGAAAAACTACAATAATCGTCCCATATGTTGCTGGTCCTCTTGAAATTGTCCCTAACTTTGTCATCTTTATGAAATTATGACACCTTAATCAAGATCTATACGCAATGGTTTTCATTAAAGTAGAGGGCATAGTTGGGGCAAATAAATTGTTCTGGACTTGGTTTGGTTTGTGGTTACTGCTAATTAGCTTATTATTAATTTGAATTAGGAAAAACTACAGTAACCGTCCTATATGTTGCTGTTCCTCTTGAAATTGTCCCTAACTCTTGATTGAGTATAATGGGTCCAATATGTGGGTGTCTTCTTTAGACAGACATTAATCTAACTTATCAAACCAGCTAAAGTTGTGTGTATATATATATATGTATGTGTGTGCGCGTGCGCATCTGCGTCTGCGTGTGTTTGTGTGTCTGTATCCCTTACCTATTCTGAGAAGCCCACAGGCTGGCTACCAAGGGAAGGGAAAGAAATCATGGGTGGTGGTTATGGCGTGGGATGCCCAAAAGGGTAGAGTCACATAATGTAAGCTCTTCATAAATATTATTTTACCTGTTTGGTCACATGGGACCATTTCATGTTAAACTAAAGTTCAGACATTTAAAAGCAGGCCAACAATAGTTGGGCCTCCTGTCATTAATTAATTCTCCCTTTCTACATATTTACTTGCTACATTTGCTTTATACACAATTGCTCTCCTGTAAAATGTTTGGTGTAAGTGCTTTCGATGCTACTAGTTGAGTAATCTGAAGCACTGTTTGTTTGACGTAATTGGAGCTGTCAAAGCCCAAAAACAAATGCTCACTTCAGCAGAATTGTTATGGACTTCTTCATTCCGAAATGTGTGTGCAGCCATATGGTGTCTTATATTTTTCTCCTTTTTTTCCCCAAAGTAGTTCAGCCCAGAGCTCTAATATACTAATAATTTGATGTTGACTGGATTTGTTGGTAATGCTAGATGCTCCTCCGAGGTGCTATAGTGGTTTTAATTATGTAGCACAGAAACTGTTAAGAGTTTCGGAAACTAAAACATAAATGATTCAACTTTGAGAAGCCACAGGTTCCAGCCATATTTGGGTTAATGATGCCCAAAATGGCTGGAATTTTGGAAACGTTTTGGAAATGGATAAACCTCATGTCCCATAAGTTTTGCATGTCAGATGTTTTCATTGGTGTGGTTTCAGAAATAAGGCTAATCGAAACATGTCTTTGCCAAAAACTTAACTCTTCATGTCTTTCTGTTAGTGCATGTCATTCTATTAGTGTATGTTATAAAAAAAATATCAATGATTATGGTCCAAATTGAAGTGTTGAAGTATCCGTACCCATGTTGGAGTTTCAAGAATATGACGCGGTTACTCAAGGTAAAATGAGGAGTTAGAGTAATATAAAACATCTTGCAGTACAACTGGGTGAGCATTGTCTTATGAAACATGGACGTACTATCTTAATATTTATGGTGTGAACTTATGTTATTTGCATGCATCAGATCACGTGACAACCGCATTCGATTTGTCATTGTCTGGTCCAACAAACTCAATTTACAATGGAGTATACAAGTAGTGGATTTTTTCCCCTTCCCATAGAAGTTTTATATGCGTTTGGTCTTTATACAAAAATGCTTCAGCTTCACCACCTCCTTTTATGGATGATAGCTAATTTGTTAGTTGAGTTCTTAATTAGCATGCCTACCTCTGACAACCTAACCTTGCTTGTATTGAATTTACAGAACATGGCAAATCCAACTGCTTTGCTTCTAAGTGCTGTGAGCATGCTACGACACTTGGAACTGAATGACAAAGCTGATCAAGTTCAGAATGCTGTTCTCGACACAATTGCAGAGGGGAAGTATCGAACCATTGACCTTGGCGGCAATGCTTCCACTACAGACTTTACAAAAGCAATTTGTGATCATCTTTGAATGGACTTGCATTTGCTTAAGTGTATTTATTATGAAGTTCCCATGTCCTAATTGGAACTGATCTCCATGATATGTCGACAAAGACTTTGCGGCTCGTTCTTCTTCTCCGAGGAGTGATCAACACAACCTCAGTTTATTGATAGATTCTTTTTAGCACTTCCCAAGTATATCGGATTGCTCAACGTTTTTATGAGAATTACTGTACCAAACTTCCGGGGTTCAGCTAACTTGATCTAATACAAATAAATAGAATTTTGATGTTTGGGCCCCTTTGGCCTTTAACACCTCTACATTATGTTAATAATTTTTGTTCCTGGTAATTTATTCCAGAGTATTTGAGGTGCAACAGAAAATCAGGTGCCTATTGAAGTTTGAGAGACTATAAAATTGTACCGCTGATTGATTGTCTCCCTAGGCCCCTACTGTCGTTTTTCTATTGAATGATCTAAATTTGTAGTTTACCGGTTTGTATGTGATGATCCCAAGTTTCTAATAAAAATCGAGCTATTCCAAATCATCAATTTTTAATTATTCTATTGGACTGAGTTCTTACAGTTTTTTTCCTTTTCAATTGATACCACATTGAACTAATAATGACTTTCCTCCTCTCTTTTTTTCAATTTAATTGCTACTTTTGGGCTTGACACATTAACTAAGGAATGAGGAAAAGTGATAAGAATGTGGTGAAATTCCCTTGTTAGAGAAAGCGCAAAGTAAAAGTTTTCTAAACGAGAGTTGTAACAATTATTGTGAAATATCCAAAAGAGGGGATTGTAGCATTAAAAAAGGGAAATATTATTAGTTTACGGTTTTTAAGACGTCTCTTTAATCGTTAATAACTTCAACTCTTATATTAGTGTTTATACTAATGTTAAAAACAGTCAAAGTTGATGAACTATGACTTGTAAAACCAAAAGGTAACCTAACAAAACATAAAGGGATTAGTTCAATAAATAATCTTAAATATTTATATTCGTTTTCTAGGAAATCTTAAGTATATATCATAAGGTTTTGTACATAGACTTCTATTACAAATCCATAGTTAAAAAAAAGCTATTTAGTATGTGTTATTATTTTTACACATTAACACTTACCCCTTATCTAAACTTGTCATACCTAACTTAATTTGATGGTAAAATGAGCTTGGTAACCTTCAACTTTAACTCATTCAAAAAGGGGATATAAGTTGTGAATGCTTTTTACTAAAATTTACTATCTCGGCGCATGATAATCTATACAAAATTGGAAAGCTCGTCAGAGTTTCCCAGGAGGATATACGGCAAGGCATTTACAAAAGTATGTCAGTACCTATATATCTTCAGTACGCTGTACGCCTGCTACACAAGATCTTACAAAAAGAAACAAACCCTTTTCGCCTATTAATATTATGGATTTATTTAAGTTAACTGCAACTACTATACTGTGAGAAGAACCTCTTCCAAAAAGCTCATATTAGAATGCTACAGCTGAAGAGGATTTTGTCGCGTGTTGCCAAACTGAAGTGAAGATCCTGGTGAATATTGTTCTTGATGCCAACTGGACAGTGATGTACGAGGCCAGGCAGCAATTTGCTGATTCATTACCCCATATAATGGCACCGAGATATTGGAAAACCTTTCATGGTAACCAGCAAGAGGACTTCCTGTGTTATATACTGTGGAGCTGTTCGGCGGTGTGGTTGCATCAAAAGTTACGAGTTCAGATAACTGGTGAACGACCTGAACAGGTGGTGGCATGGGTTCAGCACTCACAGTGGAAGTACTTTGCACATGCAAGTTGAACTGAGGCAACTGGAGTATTGCACTCAATAGAGCTTCTGCACATGAAGTGTGAAGTTACTAAATTTATATTAGAACTTATTAGAACTCGTATCAAACACGGACATTGTAAATTCATTACTCGCTCTGTCCAAAATAAATTGTCATATAGTCCTAAATTGTAGGTTGATGATATTCTATGATATGATTTATAGAAAAGAACTTTATAACAGTGGTGCTATTTTTATTCTCTCTCCGTCACTAAATTCAAGTAAGAGCACGTCCGCAAATCGAATCATAAGCTATCATTTCTGATATCTTTTTCCAGACATCCCAAATAAGTGCATGTGAAAATTAATTTTGGGCTTAAGGAGTATTTCCTAAATCATTCGACATTGTATAATCATTGGTCAAACAGGAAAACACCCAAGCCATCTAAGACAAAGTAGGAAGATATCAAGATACATTACTGTCAAATGACCAACTCAACCAAAAGCTTAAGCTAATGGTTGAGGTCACAGGAATAGATTTATACTCTATCACGCCCCCTTACGCAAGAGCCCTTTGGGCTTGGAGTGTGGATGCAACACAGGCCTCCCTTGCTCATACCTGGCGCTAAATATTCTACTGAGAAAGAAGGGGTGGATGAGATTTGAACCCGTGACCTTTTTGTCACGCTGGCTCTTGATACCATGTCAAAGGACCAACTCAACCAAAAGCTTAAGCTAATGGTTGAGGCCCCAGGAATAGATTTATACTCTATTAATTACAGACATATTGTATATTTTACCACCATAATAAGAAAGTCTGGAGCAGAAGAAACATGACAAACACACTATTGCTAAACCTTATGGTTTAACCCTCCCTCGTGGAAAAAGTGAGATAAGAAAAATGCACCAAATGACTTTAAGAACAAACAGCAAGAATGTGTATAGCATTGCAACATTTAACTCCAATGGCTCCCTAAACTCAGAAATGGCTCTTACCATTCTACTTCATAGAGATCACGTAAAGCCAAAAAGTGGTCACGTTGCATACCTTGTGACATTGGACATGATGTTAACTTTTCATTGCTGGATTTTAGAGTATCAGCCAACAACTTGTTGGCATAAACTTTTCTGTAAAGTGATTCCATCTCCAATTTCTTGTGCAGCAATGCATTCCCAGCTTCCTTGAGCAACATATCATACTTATGTTGGATATCCTGAATCTCCTTTTCACAGGCAGATTTCAGTTGTGTAGTCTGTTCATAAAATGTCATGCATAAATAAGGATTCCAGGAGGAAATAGGACAGAAGGATAGAAATTTAAGCAATAAACCCATATATCAGATACCTTGTCCTCATGAATCTTAACAGCTTCTTGCCTCTCCTTTACCATTCTGTCCAACTCATTCTGGAGAAGACAAGAGGCAGCAGATGAAAGCAGATTACTTCTCAAAGACGAGGTTTCTTGGACATAACTATTGGCTGACTGCATGATGGCAGCGCCACCAGAATTTGAAATATGTGGCTGGTCCGAGCCAGAAGACCTCTGCAATTGTGATTGCACCACAAGCTGATGACTCAACCCCGTATTCCTTGAAGGAACTTGAGTCTGACCTGGCTGAGAAGGGACATGGAGTCTAGTAGTTTGATAGCTTGACATAGCTGAAGCTCCAGCAGTTTGCCTGATCTCATGAGATGGAAGATTCACAGAAACCATAGGCTGCACAAACACAGAAAATATAATGAGATAGCTTATTCAAAAGAAAAAGCAACAGAACCCCAACCACTTGCTCACTATTTATATGTGGTCACTTGCTCTCTTTGGTCTTCTAAACTGACTCCTCTTGCCTAAAATGTGTGCCACTTGGAAACTAATACTTTTAGAAAGGAGTGAGCTTCAAGGAAATATAATTACATGGATTATTAAGGAGAATAACACCACTACTGATAGCACTTGCAAAAATTTACTCTCTACACATCTCTGCCTATCCCAGATCCCACATTAGATTGAATCTGTGCACCTTTCTTTTAGTTACTATTTTTTGTACTGGAAAGGAAGGTTCCTCACAAACAAGCTGCACACGTATGTGCTAGAATACGGCTAACTGAATAGTAGTAATTCATTGTCCAACTTTGGAAAAAACAGAAAAGCAAAATTATAGAAAAAATACCCAACATTCTTAAAATTTAAATATGTTAGACACTCCATCAACACGAATATTTTTCACATTGCCGGTTTTAAAATTTTTTCTAATTTGGGGTACGGGTGGCGGTGGGGTGGGGGGGGGGGGGCTGTCTTGGGTGATGGGAAATAACCAGATCATGGACAAAATTAAATAAACCCAACCATCATCTGAAAGATGGGTACAAAAGCTAATGACAGAATAACATATAGAGAAAAGCTATGACATACCTGTTCTAGATGAGATAAATTTCCAGTCACTCTGCATGTTTGTGCTTGCACCAAGACTTGGCTACCAACAACTAATGTGGATGAAGGAAACTCTGATAACTTTTCGATCCTCTGCTCCCCAACCAGAGTGGTAGTAGTATCCAAGTCTGCAGCACCTCTCGTCTCAGCCTCTCCATTGAAAGCTATGGGGGCTTCCATGTTAGAGTTTCCATCTTGCACCTCTTCTATCCTCTGCTGTTCAGCAACTGCTAGACTGGCAGTACTACCTGAATCCAAAGCACCTCTCATTTCCACCTCTACATTAACTGCCCTGACGGGGGATCTGATGTTACAGTCACCATCCAGCCCATCTTCCATCCTCTGCTTTCCGGAAGCTGTAGTACCTGAGTCTGCAGCACCTCCCATCTCAGAGTTCTCATTAGATGTCCCAACGGGAGTTTCAATATCACGCTTCCCATCCTGCACCCGTTCTATCTTCTCCGGCACAGCCACAGCAGTAGTAGTAATAGAGTCTACATCACCTCGCATATCATCTTCTCCGTTAGATGTCCTCACTGCGTCTTCGATATTATGGTTCTTATCCTGCACCCATTCTATCTCCAGCTGCGCAGCCATGGTAGTAATAGTAGCCGATTCTGCAGCCCCACTCATCTCAGCTTCTCCATTAGATGCAACAGGCACTTCTGTGTTTGGCAAATTTGACAAGGATTCTGCACAACTCTGCCCAGATGATGCATGAAGTTGAGGTTCATTTGAAGTGTACAGATTAGAACCACAATTGAGCACCTCAATGCAAGTGTCAAGTGCTTTTTCAGAAGGCTCGACTGCGATATCATTCTCGCCATCTGATTCCAAAGATCCACTCACTAGGCACATAGGTGTCATACCATCCATTATTTCTTTAGACGATTCCATGTTTGTGGAGCCATCTCCCTCAATTTCTCTGTTCGATGCATGCAGTGTAGCATGAGATGGACTTTCACAAAGGGATGTGGAAGTGGAAGTGGAAGTGGAAGCTCTATTTGCAAAAGCAATAAGATCATTATGTACTGCAGTATCACATTTTTCTTCTCTGGGCATTGATACAGCATTATTTTCTTCATCAGACTCGAAAGATAAGATTTCTGTTTCTGTCAGCACATGATCAGGAGAATGCTCAATTTCTTGGGAATGCTTGTTTTCTGAGACAAGTGCAGTGTTTGGCAGCAAGATTGTGGAATCAATAGGATCTTCAACCACATTTTCCTGTCCCAATACAGTCTCCAACAAGGACAACTTGACTGCTGATATGGTTGACAACCCCATATTCTTTGTCTTCAACAAAGCAAACAACTTATCTTTCATTTTTTTTTCTTTTATCCTTGATGCTAAATGCTCGTCTTCCAGCTCCTTCCTCTTTTTGTCCATCTGACAATTGTGTTCTTGAAGTTTCTGTTCATATATGAGATCCAAATTCTTGAGCTGCTCTTTTTTATGTGCAGTCTCTCTATATCTTTGATTAACAAGATCCACTTCCAACTGATGCTCTTCTTCCAACTTTGCCCTATCCTCCCTCTTAGTCCTATAAAATTCACGAATTTCTTTTTTTTGTTTCAGTATAAGTTCTCTCATCCTTCGCAGGCAGGTTTCCTCTATATGACACTCTATGTTACTTAGGCCACTGTAGTCATCTCTGCAAGAGGATAATTTAACAGCATTACCAGGAAATTTCAGATGACCTGCAAAGAGCACCAAAAAAGCCAAAGAAAGTGTGATCCTAGGGTACAATTATTTCATTTCCTCTAATGCTAAGATAATATAGCAGAACTAACCAATCAATTATAAGTAGAGAGACACAATACATACCAGCAACTTCTTTATCGCTTCTGCCTAGAGCTGGTCTGGATACTTTTCGCATCCTCGGTTTCAGACAAGGAAATCCATCATCAGAGCGTGAAGTCTTTTTGCTTGTCATCTTTGTGTCTTCAACTTTACATTCCATGCATTGAGTTGGGCTAGCTAAGAGTTCACTTCTTCTTCTCACCTTCTCCAAGGATCCAGGTAAAAGTTTCCACGGAGGATTCCTTCCTTCAAATAGGCTATTCCATATAACAAATGGTGGTAAATCATCAGCTCTAGCTGGTTCATCTTGTTCACCATGTAAAGCTATATTCTGAGAATAATCGTTATTTGCCTCAGGAACTTTAGAAATGAATGAGCAGCTAATGTCATCCCTGTCTTGACAAGATAACAGTGTTGACAACTCATTGTGGACATCAAGTACCCATTTATTTTCTGACAAACAGTTTAAATTGGAAATTGATGAACAATGGCTATGGAATTCATCAAGTTTACTGAACAAATAGGAGCTACCCCAGAGAAGCAGCATATGACTGATACTGTGGGTAAAACAATTCAAGTTGCTCTCAAGAGCAATACCTTCCTTTGCCAAAGTTAGAGCCTTCTCTTCCACAGTATTTGGTGAATACAAACGAAATACTTTCAAATGCTCAAACTTGGATTGGATTGACATCTTTCTCAAGGACTTCATGTCATTAATTGGATTCCAATCACTATTAAACAGGATGACACAGTCCAATGAGGAGAGTTTGATGCTTGGTTGGCAAGAACTTTTCTCCATTAACATCACTAACTTCCCACTGTCTTTGTCATTAAAGAGATCAACTGCATCCCGCTTTTTTGTTGAATCGAATTCTCGATATATGTGTATGTAACACTCTGTACCAACTTTTTCACATATTAAGTCATCAAGAATGTGCTGAAGTTTTATCGCTGGTGGTTTTGAATCATTCCACTGCGATAAGGATATTGACAGAGAACAAAGGACAAATAAGATTTTTGGATTTTGAGATACAAGAAACTGAACGAACTCAGAACCAACGGCAGATAAACTTTAATTTAATAACTAAAGAAACTGTGAAACAATCCAGGAAAAATTAAGTTAAGATCTTTGATATAGGCTCATCGAGCAATATTTGGATTCTCTATGGAACGCAGCAAACTCAATCTCACAATAGAACAGGGTTAAAGCAATGGGCAAGTCATCCACGGCAAATGAATGAACTCACGTAACTTGGAGTCAACCTGTAATGAAACTCTTAATAATCTCCATAACAGATCAAAGACATTGCTTTGAACTAACCTAGGCACATAATCAAGCTTTATAATCTATAATTGAAGTATATTGAACCGCACTGTTTTTTTTATTAACTTGCAAAAAGTTCAGGATTTATGCTGTCAGCAGCCATGGGATATTCCAATTCCCAACAAGAATTATGCTCTGAATACAGATATACAGATCACAAAAGTGCTCCTATATGTTTTAACCAATCACTCAGAGACAAGACAGATAAAAAGATCAGATATGGAATAACAATGTTCATGCAAGTCTTTGTGCCTTAAGAAGCAGGAACGGGTCAAAATTGGTAGGTTTCAGCTTCAGACTTGACCCAAAAACAGAATTTAGGTTGTTTGTAGAAAGAAATAGAACCATTTTATGACTTTCCATAAGTGAAACCAATACAATTTATCACTATGTAAACACAATCCACATTTGGCCAAGAAACATGGAGGTAAAGCTTCTTGTTCTACACAAACAGAAACGAGATAAGATGGTGAATAATGAAAACTTCCTACTGATGAGATGAGATATTTCAGGATCTCAGATGCATAAAAATGTGATCGCCTGAATAGAAAAATGAATAATGCTAACTTTCTCATGATGAGAGGAGATATGTCAGGATCTCGGATGCATAAAAATGTCATCGCCTGAACAGAAAATTCGGCAATGAACAGAAGCACAAAAGAGCTCTGAACTCAGGTATACAGATCACAAAAGTGCTCCGATATGTTAGTTATAACCAATCACTCACAGACAAGAGAGATAAAAAGAAGATATATGAGGACAATAATGCTCGTGTAAGTCTTTGTGCCTTAAGAAGCAAGAAAGGTCAAAGTTGGTATCTTTCAGCTTCAGACTTAACTCAGAAAAACAGAATTTTGTTAGTTTGTAGAAAGAAATAAAGCAATTTTATGACTTTCCAAAAGTGAAACCAATATAACATCACTACGCAAACACAATCCACAATTGGCCAAGAAGCATGGAGGCAAAGCTTCTTCTGCTACACAAGCAGAAACGATCTTAGATGGTGAATGATGCTAATTTGCTCATAATGAGCTGAGATATTTCAGGATCTCAGATGCATAAAAATGTTGTCGTCTGAATTGATAGATTGGCAATGTACAGAAGCACTTGGTGATATCAAGGAACATCAACCAAGATTTTGCAGGAACTCTTCATGTTTATATACATAAAATGAATTTTACAAATCGCACTCCAGTGACATCTACTATGCACATTACCCAGAACGTTATAAAATACCAGCAAGCAGAACATGTCATAATCTGAGACACTTTGTCACCAGGCAGAGACGAAAGCTACAAACTACAATCTAGTCCAAGAACACAAGTTGTCGGCACAAGCTTAACCCATTCCACATAATTGATTAAAGAAGAAGTTATCACAGTAAATAGACTAAACGTCAAAAAGATAAAGTGCAACAATAGGACCTATAGGATACACAATGAAGTACAGAATGGAGATACCAGAAACAACCAGATGGGAGCTAGTTAAGGAAAAGACAACACCATAGCCCACAAAAGTAGATTACAAAAGGTATATAATCTTAGCAACCAACCGAAAACTGTTCAATGGGACAAGGACAACAAAAAAAATGTGAGAATATAAATAACACACCTGAAAGACAATTAGCACTCTTAGTTGTTTTTCCTTAACCTCTTGAAGCAATTTATCAAGTAAGAAAAACTTCCCACTGACTTCTATTCCATTACTCAGATAATCACCAATTTTGAGCCCACCATTGACAAAAGTTTGCAAAGACGGATCCAGTAGGTATGGGTGGTCACAACACTGAAACAGAGAATTATATGGGAAGTTTTCAGAATTAACCATATATATAAAAGTAACAGTCGATGAAACAAAACAGATAGAACTGCATGAAATTTGACCAAAACCCTAAACAAAATCGCATATAGAACCAACCTTCCTGATCCTAGTAAGGATATCATGGAGATTATCAAGTATTTCATTCTTTAAACTTGAGCAAAGCAACATTGAATTTTTAAACAATGTCTCGCAGTACTTCTCAAGCTGTACATATGAAAAACCAACAGGCACCCAATATTCGATGTATCTTGGCAATCTTGTGTTGCAGTCAGGTCGCTCTTCTGATTTCTGCATATAACAGATAAAAGATTCAATTTTGCTAAAAAAATTTAAAATTTATACTGCAGAACAGGAGATAGAAAGATGGACATCTTGGCTACAACCCAAAGTCACAAGTACAAACTCGGTCAATAATCTAAGAAAGCACAATGTTAACTGCAGGCTATCGGTGACAACTTACAAGTTGAAGCAGCTTAGGTGGTACAAAAAACGAAATTATAGGAACCTATCCTAAGTTTTTGTTCTACTTCATTTCAGAAGGTTCTAAATTTGGTCCGTAACTAAAAACAGATGTCCAACACTTCATTCCATAGTAGCTATCATATTTAGGTAATAAAAAATTAAGCAACCATCATTTTTTTGTGATGCTTCCCGCCGATTACATTTCTTATGACCAATAGCCAATTAGATATGTTGCATATCATATGCTTTACTTTATTGTAACTTGAAACTTCAACTATTTCCAAACGTTGGAGCAAAGGGAGTATATTTAAAGCTCCTAAGTTGCACTTGCATGGTATATAAAGAGATATTCAACCACACATTCCTAATGACACTAATGAGGGTAATTTGGGAAATGAATAAGCATTTATTACATTATGAGCTTATTCATAGATGTTTGACGCTCAAAATCGTAGGTTTCCAAATTCCACAGGATCTTATCCATTGGACATAAAAAAATATTAGGTTGATAATTTGCAGATTTTGATATTGATATTATATGTCAAGGATAACAATGTTTTAAAAAAATGTTAATTGTTAATTTCAACTGTTTTACAGAATACCTCATAAATGGTATAAGAAATAACCTAAGAATTATATGTAGCTTAAAAGATACTACATCAATAATAGGGTGAGTGAGAATGTGAGATGCAGTGGGCTTGGAGAATTTGTAAACTTATTTTCTGGAAGCCATTCAATAGTGTCAAGCCTTCTTTATAAGTAGCAAGGCCAACCATATGAGACCTTAGTTTTTAACATAACAGAGATACATATAATGAAAAATATATCTAGGTCTAGGCGTCTAGCTCCATCAGCAATCAAACTAAAGCACACTTGAAAGGGGTAAATAAGGAAGAAACCATTTTAATCAGATGCCACAGAAAAGCAAGAAAAAAGTATTTATACTTTACATGCAATTTAAAGCTAAGAAGAAAGCTAAAGAAACGTAAGCTTACTTCTTTGGCAGCAAGTACCTCATGCAACGGGATATTTTTTGACGAGTCAGTCTGTTCATAGCCCTGATATAAACGACATATGAACTTATCATAAGGTCAAAGTACACAGGTGGAATATTTCCATGTTGTAATTCCAGTAAGGGACCAAAAATATGACATTTAAATCTTCAGTAGTGGTTTACATTAATATTCCCACAGCCCACTGGTATCAAAATAGCTTAATTATCATAAAAGTCGCTTCTCATTAGTAATAGTAAATGCCCCCTATTAAACACTCTACGTTCTAGAGTAGGTACGAGAAACTATAACTTTTAGAGACCATGATTTAGTGAAAGATACACATGGATATATGAATTACATGTCTAGCACGAGTATCCAATCCAGTTTTCATACTTCCCAAACTTATGTACCCAGCTTTTACACATATCAGATTCAAACATAGTGGTCTCCAAATTCCCAATAATGCAATGATCGTTGGTACTTGGTACCAAACAACTCCAAGAAATGAAACTTCTAGCAAAATAGGGTCACATATTTGAGGTGAATTGGATGAGTCGTACTTTGAGAATTATTATCTTAAAGGACAATTGAGGACTATATTCCCGTAAAAGTTTGCATAAAAATGACCAGACACAACTACAGTTTACCACTCAACAACAAATTAGTTGCATTACCTCAACATAGGTGGTAATAATTAGTAGTAATAGTTTTAAATTTACACACAATTTACTGAGGAGAGTTGTGTCAATGTCCATAGCAATGAAACTCCATCCTTAAACATGTCTTTTTCTTCATAAATTTTCATCACCACCTTCCATACTGGCCATCAATCCCTTGGTATTGTCATAAACTAGTTTAATAATTCATCTGAAAGAACATAGAAGTCACCAAAAAAAAACCATTTCCCCGTGTAAAAGAGAAATAGTTAGAAGAGATAGACTGCAAAAGAGGGCTATGAAATATATATAACAAAAAGACACGAGATACCTAAAAAAACTATTCAGATATGTGATGAAGCTCACTGCTGTGTCTGGTATCAAAAGGAGAGATAAATTATGTAGTCAAAAATATTCTTCCCAAGATGGAAGGCGCTGTCCTTGCTTTGAGGAAGAAATTCCGTATGACCTACCTTCCTATACTTAATGTATGACGTATCCCCTCCTCTCCATCTAGCGTCTCCCTTTAGTTCTAGATATTTTGGCCAAAGTTTGAAAGCATATTACTATAAAAAAAAAATTCACAAAATGCAGACGCATTTCCAAAAGCTCTCTGCACCAGAAAAGCCGTCAAATTGCACCACAACACATCTCACTTCAATGCAATTCCTGGCATTTCACCCTTTCAGGATAGTGGCATTTACACCAACCAAAAGTCCCAAAAGCACCACATGAATGCAAGCAAATAAAATAGCAATGCCGACCCTCATAATTTTTCCAAGCTCCATACAATCTTTGTTGCCATCACCCAAAAGAAAAAGGAAAGGAAAAAAAACTATTCTCCCAACTAATCACACATAAATAAGCAACTCCATATGCATTGCAAACATGACCAGTAATATAGCATATGCGTTAGCAATCACGCAATAAAAGAATCCTTCATGCGACCAATTTCACCAAATATAAAGATAAGTTTAAGATAGTTATGTGCAACTAAAGCCTAAAGGATATAGCATTCCATAAAACAAAGAAAAAACTCTAACTAACATAAGAAGTCATATTTAAGTATGCATAAAGATATCAATACCAATTTCAAACAAGAATCGAAGTTCATACTTGAGGAACACGGGTATCACATTTTTCCAGTGTAGCTTCTTCATCACCCAATTGTACATTTACTTCAGAATCGATTCTGCAAGTAAGAAATCAAACTAATACATTACACATAGCGAGAAATGAGTTCTAGCAACTTTGACACAGTTTGCGAATTCCTAAGACAGTCAGTTGCAAACAAAGGATTAGATATGTCAGCAATATCAAACATAATTACAAATATGCTTACAATTAAATATGAAAAGAACCTAATACATGGTACGTTGAAGACAATAAAATAATGAGGATACGTTAAAATAATCAATAAAAATGCACCTTGGAATAAGTTCAACAATAAGGTATGATAAATTAGTCTAAAAGTAAAACCCTTCAAAAAAAAATGTACATGATGAAAACAATCGTTAACCTATTTGAGGTCCCGAACCACAACTTTCGAACATACGGGTAAAACACATAAAACAGGTCAAATTTCAAATTTGTACATCATGAAAACAATTGTGAATCTATGGACCCGAGGCGAGCATCATGGTCTTGAACCACAACTTTCAAACACACCGATAAAGCACTTAATAACAGGTAAAATATGTACATGACAAAAACAATGGTGAATCTATGGACCCGAGGCGAGCATCATGATCCCAAACCAGAACCTTTTTTAACATACAGGTAAAACACATACTAACAGATCAAATTTATACATGACAAAAACAATCGTGAATTAGTGGACCCAAGACATACGAGCATCATGGTTCCATTTCCCAACCACAACTTTCTAACATACAGGTAAAACACATAATAACAGGTCAAAATTTGTATAAGATAAAAACAATCAATATATGGACCAGAAACTTTCCAGCATACAAGGTAAAACACATAATAATAGGTCTATTTAAAGGGTATAATAACATATAAGAAACGAACTTTTGCTTCTTACAACTCGCTTCAAGATTATCATCACAGTCCTGCATCTTCACATCTCTGCTCTCAGGTGTAGATGCACTGACCACTAAAAAAAATACACAAATACTAGGATTATTATTAAAAAAAAAAAATGGCCCATCATTCTTCAGCTCCAGGTAACTTTAAATAATCAACCCAAAAGTGTACAAAAAGAGGAAGATCTTACAAATAGTGAAATGGGTAAAAAATGATACATTAGTGATTAATTTACCTATATTAGTTCTGACTTTAGCATGCAATTTTCGAAAAGCACGCGCATCGAGTCTCTTTCTCTTAATCATGCCATTTTTTTCTTGTTTCTGGAAAACCTCCACTGAAGTTCCATGGTTTTCCGCCATTGATGAACAAGCTAAGATAAAATCACTAAACAATTATTAGGGTTTTGCAGTCGAGATAAAAATATGACGTGGGTGTGAATTTTTATTACAGACAAAAAAAAAAATCAGTTAAAATGCATTATGCGTGTTTTATGTATTTGAGAGGTGGTTTGTTGAGGGTTTACAGTTTACACCATGGAAAACAACTTTCACTCCTTCATATGGTAAGAATTTCATGAACCATTGTTTTTTTTACTCCATTTAAAACATTAAAACAAGCTTCTATCATTATTAAATTTTTCACAGATTATGCAGCTTAAACACATTTTGCCATGAATTTAAAGCAAATGTAAGTTTGGATTCTGAGTAGTTTTACTTATTAAGCTTGCCTGAATGTAAAAAAATGGTAAATGGTGGTGGGTGTGTTTGTGGCGTAGTGTTGCTGGGAAGTGGTGAAGGTTGATGACAGCTACCGACAGAGAAAGGGGCTTGTTTGGAGAGAGAAAGAGGATTTTTGATTTTTCTTCCCTTATTGGTTGTTTGGTTGTTTGGTTGATGTGAAGAAAACATAGGTGAGAATTTGACAAAGTTGAAAAGTAAAAAGAATTGGGAAGGTGAATTGCATTAATGTTATTTAATAGAGTATTAATTAAAGCCTATCTCAAAGCTATTCAATGAGAATTCTTTGGTGGTCATTGATTATTTTATTACTTTCTCACTCTTCCACCTACCCTGTCATATTTTCTCTCTCCTCCAATTCTTTCTTTGCTCTTCCTTTTTTTGGTCCATCATGAAACGCTGGACATCAATTTTTTGACCAAATATTTTCTCTCTCCTAATAATACTTTTATACTCTCTCTCCTCATAACCCACAAGGAGGGCAACGGCTACGAGTATTCTTATAAGAAATGAAAATCGAATCCATAACTTGTGGATGGAAAATGAAATATTATTGACAATCTTTAAAAAAAAAAAAAACATTATCTTACTTTCTCTCTAACTTTTTCTTTCTAAAAAAAATAAAAATATCATTCGCACAATCTTTTTCCAACTATCTTTTTTAATAACAAAAAATTATTTCAACTATTTATTTTTTTTACCCACCCAACTACTTTTTCTTATACACCTCTCCCAATTTACGTCTTTAAACTTAAATATCTTTCTTTATATATTAGTAAATTATAAGATTGAATATTAATAAAGTAATAATTGAGACGAATGAAACAAAATCGCCACAAGATTATTTTTTTCTTATAAATTGAGAAGATTCTATAAATATGAATTGTGTCAAGATTCTAAGTGAGAAAAATGAAAAAACAGATGGAGTACTTTTTAGTAATATCAAATATTCACTAATAATTTATAAAAAGTATTAATTAAATAAATTAAGATTAATAAAATTATAATTATTATTTTAATAATTAAATTAAATTCATAATTAGCTTTTATTAATTAACATACATATGTAATTAGTGGTTTTTTAATAATTAAATTAAATACGGAATTTATTACCACTATGTTGCATGCATACATAATTAACGATCTAATAATTAATTTAAGAGACCAATTAGTATTTTTAATATATTATTAATTAAGAGACATATAGATGTTTTCAAGTCTACAATTGCATTGATTTACTTATAGGCTACAGTGGTGCGACAAACAATAAGTGAATTAAGAACGATAATTTGATAATTTTCACCTCGTTGATTCGTAATTATTTGAGAGGGTTGACGATAATTTAAGTAATTTTGAAAGGTATTTGAGCGATTTTATTGTCTAGGCATTTGAGTTTATGAACGATTTTGGTTTTGATTTCCTATATAATTAGGATTATTATAATCCATAATTATAAGAATTTACAAACCAAGAGCAATGGAAAAAGAGTAATAAAATAAAATAAAACAAATACAAGAAATTAGTGAAGATAGAGAAAATTAAGTGTGTCCAAGATATTGCAAAATAAGTCTCTATTTATATAGCTCGAAAAAATAATCATTGGTATTTTTTTTATTTGTACTTTTTAAAACATAACTGTTGCAAAAGTTTACAACAGTTATAGTTTATATAACTAATTATCGTGTGACAAGTAGCATGCATCGTGACAAATGGCACACTACAACTGGTGTTGACATGCATGTAAGCTACGAGTTGCAACACATCAGTTAGTATTCTTTTTGCTTTTCCTCGAGCCCAAAACGCTCACAACTCCGCCAAATCACAACATTCTGACTAGAGGAAAAGCAAAAAAAAAAAAAAAATCATCAGATCAGGTAGTGGGCCCCACTCCCATACCTAATCATGGCTCAACTCGTACCAACCCGTTTTTTTCTCCCAATTACCCACAATCTTTGTTCAAATCATGATTAAGGGTCCAGATTTAAAGATTGCCTTCACAATCTTATTTCTCACTCATGGTTCCCTTATTCTTGAGTGAAAATAAAAATTGCGAGGACAATCTTAATTTTGGGCCCTGATCATGAGTAGAAATAAGATTGTGGGATGATTGTGGGAAAAAAGGTTGGGACGAGTTAATGGACTATCAAACGTGGGTGATCCTTGCTACTAGAGGTGTCAAAAACCGGGCCAACCCACGGGTGAACCAACATCCGACCCAGACCCAACCTATTCCGAGTCGAGAGTGAAAGGTTTAAAAGCCGACCTATTCCGACCCAACGTCTACTAGTGCCCAATTAAACCCATGAAATTGGAAATCCAAACCGAATCTGGTCGTCCCAAGTTGGACCCACACCAAGTTGGACCCGTGAAGAACGACCCATACCTAACATTTTTCCGACCCAAAATAACCCTCTAATAGCCCTATTTTTAAGTGCGTTTATTACATGTTGATAATATTTATCAAATTAATTATGTTCTGAAAATATTATTTTATTTGAGTTGTGGAGTATGAATTTTATTTGTCGTTCTTGTAATATATTTGTTATATAAATTTTATGAAGTTATTCTTCTATTATTTTGGATTTTTTGTCAAAAACTACCTATTAATTACAACTTTTTGAAAACAACTACCTAATATGTCTAATTTTTAAAACAACTACCTTTTATCATGTTTTTTTTTGGTAGCACTACCAATAATACATAGTAAACGTTAGTAATTTTGTTTGGTGGGCCCCACTTGACATTTCCCCTCCATTTTACTGTTGTGTGTTTGTCTTCTTCCCCCTTTATTGAATTAGAACCACCAACCTCATACTCCAATATTCAATGTCAATAAAAAAATTCTCTCGCCTTCTTTTTACTTGGTGAATTGCAGATTCCCCCATCATCTTTGATTCTTCATTGAGCATCAACATCAGTAAAAGGCATGGTAAAAAGCAAGCAAAGTGGCCCCGAACGTAAAAGCGAAAGAATAATGGACAAAGGGAAGGGACTTTTAATTGTTAAACAAGAAAAAAGACGCAATAACAGATATAATACTTTAATCCTTCAGTGAATTGCTTTAAAAAGGAAATTTGTACTTGTTTATTGTGCAACAAGGTTAATATTACTTACATCGATAAACCCTAATTTGTATAATATCCAACTACGTGTGCCGAATGTTGTAGCTTTCTTAATTTTCAGTACATGTAGCTTTCCTTTGGTTTGTTGTTTTTTCACGTTTTTGACCTTCTGCTTCATTTGAATAAAAAAAAAGTATAGTCATAATTAATTGTGAAGGGATAAATGTTTCAACTGCATGTGCCGAATGCACTGAAGTTGGAATTCCAAATTCCAAATAAGTTTCTTTCACTAATAATAGTAGTTTGACAATTAATAGGATAAGTTAGTTGTAGGAAAATGGTTGTTAAGCTATACTCCTTTTGTGTTTCCTTTCTCCTTTGGATTAGTTAATAAATTTTGATTAAATGTTGTATTACTATACTTGTAGGGTGCTTCCAAGGTTTATGGACATGAACATGTGGGTTGGGGGCAAGTTTATTAACAATAAAGGAAAAACATATATATTATGTTGGGGGAGGGTCGAGGGATGTATATGAAGGTTAGTGTCCTTGTGGAAAATATATCTGTTGCTAATTTGAGGGAGTATGTGAAGACTGGAATGAAGATGGTTCTTGGTGAAATTGCTCAGGACTTTGGTATGTGGTATTGGGTAGATGGACTGGATCTATCTAGTGGGAGGACAAGGATTGAAGTAGAGATGATAATGATCTGGTCATATTATATGTCGTGAATGAACAAACCAATAGGCAAAAGTTTGGGCTGGGAACATTTGCTAGCAAAAAAAACACCTCATATTTCGTCCCTAAATTGGGTCTCAATGACCCAAAATGTTCCCAAACTAAGCCCATGATCTGCCCTCCATTTCCCCCTATAGTTGGTCTTGATTATTCATTACAAAGGAAGGTAAGTTCTGGACCTATGATTTGCCCCCCTCTTCCTCACAAAGTTAGGGTTTAACTCATCACAAAATAAGTTCACTTCTAGACTTATGATCTGCCCCCCATTTAGGCCCCCATTTATGCAGAATTTAGGCCACAAATTAGCATCCACATCTGCAGGACCTAGTGTTAATAGTGATGAAACTATTAAGGAGTTTCACTACCAAACCAGAAGAAGATGTCATCACTTCACAAGCATCTAACCCTAGCTCTTTAAAAAGCAAACCCGATTCTCCTCACTTTCCTTCTCACCCTCACAAAAAGAAAATAGTTGCTCATAAGCCAACGCTACATAAGGTTTCTAAAAAAAAGGGAAAAAAGGGAAACAAGAAAAAAAAAGAAAAAGAAAAGATGTATCTGACACTGAGGATTTGAGTGAGGAAGGGGAGTGGACATCATATTCTGAATCCGATTTAGATATTGATTTTGAGGATGGTGAGGAAGATAAGAGACCTATTGAGGGTGATGAACTATTTATCTCCAATGAGGTTGTACACATCTTAGGCCATGTAAACTCCAAATTAGCATGCATATTGGAGCAAGGTAAAAAGGTGGTGAGTGCATATGTAACTCAAGAGGACGATAACTTCCAACTTATTAGTGAGCAAGATTTCAATTCTGAATAGCCAAGAAGCTTGGAAAGATTAGATGAAGAGGTAGACTTTAACCCCGCCTTTAACCCAGAGACTGATTTTAGGAGGAAAATTAATTTAATCAAAGGCTTGAAGTTTCCAAATGTTTATGTTGTTAGGAAGACAATATATAAGATATCATTCAATTGAAAATGAATATGACTACTATTATTTGTACAGTGGAGGGTCTATGGTGACAGTGCATTGTAAGTTTAGATGCAAATGTCCATGGGATAAGAAGCATGGGAAGATTATGAAATGCGTTTGTGAGGATGATAATAAGTGTAATTTAAAAATTTATGCTGTGAAAATGAAGATGGAAGAAACCTTTCAAATTAAAAGTTTGAGATTGAAACATACTTGTAGTTTTCATCATTCAAGTTCAAAGGTAAGCTCAGAATGGTTAGCTGAAAAGTACTTAGATGACTGGAGGCTAGATCCAAATTGGAAACTAAAGAAGTTTGTTGACAGGGTGTACAAAGACATAGGTGTGCATATTGGTTATTATAGAGCATGGTTTTCCAGGGCAAGAGCAAAACTTATTCTTTATGGTGATGCCTCTGACCAATATGGTAAGGTTCATGATTATGCTTCTGCCATTCTAGAGCATAACCCTGGTTCCACTGTTGTAGTGAAAGTTGAATGAGTAGAGAATCCTCCACCCCATTTTCAGAGATTGTACATATGTTTGGCTGCCATGAAGGTTGGTTTTAGAATGGGTTGTAAGCCAGTGGTTGGGGTAGATGGGTGCCATCTCAAAGGTGCCTTCCGTGGAATGATTTTGGTGGCTGTGAGCAAAGATGAAAATAACAACATTTTCCAAATTACTTGGGCAATTGTTGAGGTAGAAAATACAGACAGTTGGACATAGTTTCTTGATGTACTCATAAGACATTGGATTTCATGATGGGCAAGGTCTAACTTTAATGTCAGATAGGCAAAAAGTAAGTTAACATTGTAATACTTCCATGATTTTCACTTACAATGATTCAATGCCTTACTTTTATCAATTTGTTAGGGCTTGATAGAGGCAATTGCACTTGTTGCACCAGAAGCAGAAGTGAGATTTTGTGCAAGACATATCTGGGCAAACTTAAAATTGAAGTTCAGTGGACAAGCATTTAAGGAGCTATTTTGAGGGGCTACTAAAGCAAGTACCAAGGTAAGAACCCCTTAACTTGAATTATGCATTTCTTTGTCATACTTTACTTTGTATCCTAATTCTATCCTTTTGTATAATAGTATGCATTTGATGCTGAAATGGGGGCAATAAAAGTCTTGTCTGATGATGCTTACAACTACTTACATGCAATACCTTTACAACACTGGTCTAGGCATGCTTTTAGTACAACATCAAAATCAAACATGTTGCTCAATAATATGTGTGAAACATTTAATGTTTGTACTAAAGGAAGCTAGAGATAAGCTTGTGATTACCTGCCTAGAGTGGATTAGGAGATATGTAATGAAGAGAAATATTGAGAAATGGGAAGGGATCCAAGAGTATGAAGGCAGATTTATGCCTTATGTAGGTAAGGTCCTACAGTGGATTGGTGAGGTTGCTAGGAAGTGTGAAGCATGCCTGTCCAGGGAAGATGAGTGGGAGGTTGAAACCACAAATGATAGATTTGTGGTGAATTTGAAGACCATACATGCAGCTGCTTTCACTGGCAACTTACTGGCATATCTTGCCTACATGCATATGCATGTATGATAAAAAGAAGATTAAGGTCAGAGGACTTTGTTAGTGACTTCTACTCCAAGAAGAGGTATTGGGAGGCCTGTACACCTCACATAAGGCCAATGACAGGGTTAAAACACTGGGAGAGAACTAACTTAGAGCAACCATTGCCTCCTACCATTAAAAAAATGTTTGGTAGACCCTCTAAGAAAAAGAGAAAGAAGGAAGCAGGTGAGGAGGAGGAAGCCAGGTTTCTGAAGAGGTCTAAGAAGCTTAACAAATGCCCAAATTGTCAACAACCTTGGCACAACAAAGTGAAATGCAAGAAACCACCAGTTGCAAAAGAGTGTAAGAAGGGTGGTAGACCATTCTCAACTGACCCATGGGTGACTGCTTAGATACAAAAGAAGGCTTCAAGGATTATGCATGGACAAGGTCAGATTTATTTTTGTATTCTTGTATAATGTTTTGTTTGATATTTCAAAATATTCACCTTGTTATGTTGTTTTGTAGACATATAGCCCATAAATGCAAGAGGTTGCTACTTCAAGCCATGACCCTCCATCAAGTGCTCCACAAGGTATTAGTCAAAGTCGTATTTAGCAACCACCATTCTTTCACCAAGCAAGTCAATCCAAAATCTCCAACAAAAAGAAGAAAACAGAGGTTTTCAGAGCAAAATTGGCTATCCAACCCAAGAAGAAGACTTTATCAAAAAAACGAAAAATGAGGCATTGTAGAAGTTATTTTTTGTAACTGACAATATTAGACAATGAATTGTTGTTGATCAACATTTTGGATGTTATTTTCAGCTCTATGCAATCTTTAACAATGGATTTTGTGCTCAATTTGTTTTGAATGTACTAATTGATTGAAATCATCCTTGTAATCCAAGGTTCATGATATATGCAAATTTCTTTAACAATACTCATCAATTGAGCAAAATTCTTCATTGACTAACAGTTGCTACAAAATTCTTCATTTGAATACATAAAGGAATCAACTTAAATTCCTACAAAGCAATGCTTTGAAAGGAGACTAAGTACCTTCCTACATAAGAACTAATTTCACAAAAGCCATGAAAACCAACCCCAATACAAAACCCAATCCAATAAGAAGGTGTCTCTGACCCCCCCCCCCTGCATTTTTCTTCACGTTGTGGGATAACTTGCATTTCTTCACCAGCTTCTCGTGGGTAAGAGTTAATTTGCAATTTTGTTCTTGTAACTTCGAAACTTCCAATTTTAGAAAGCCAATGTCAGTTTGTAGGAGCTTCTTCTCCAATAATAACTGATTTGTGACAATCCTTTGCCACTTTAAAATGTCATCATCCACCCAATGAAAAAAATTGCAACCTTTTACCTCTATCCGGATCAGAGAATTTGCACCCAAGGAACCTTCTACCTGGGTTCTTCGTAGTCCATGAAGTTAGCATCTTTAGTGGGATGCCACAGTCGCACTTGTTGGGCAATGTTTGAGTTGATTGGTAAGTGTTGCTAGACATCCTTCCAAAAATAAATTAAACAATGTTTAAATCATGAAGGTTTGTCAAGATATACTTAAATAAAACCACAATTTGGTGAATTTGATAAATTTCACAACCCCAATTTGAAAACCTAATTTCTTACAAATTGGGAAATTCATAACCATTAACAGTAAATCAAAAATTTGTAGAGAAAAGGAATCATTTACATGATTTTCAGATGTGAGATGAAAAATGTGAATCTTGTTGGTCTTCTTCAAATGATTTGAATGGTGGAAGAGGTGAGAGAGAATGACGTGATGTGAAGAGATGAGATGAGAGAGAATGGTGTTTGAATGAAATGGGGAAGAGGTGTGTCGAATGAATTTGGGAAAGTAGTTAAGGGAAATGTCAAGTGGGGCCCACCAAACGGAATTATTAACGTTTACTGTGTATTGGTAGTGCTACCAAAAAAAAAACATGATAAAAGGTAGTTGTTTTAAAAGTTAGACATATTAGGTAGTTGTTTTCAAAAAGTTGTAATTAATAGATAGTTTTTGACAAAAAATCCTATTATTTTATATATCTTGTTTATTGAGCAATTTGTTAATTTGTATTTACCCGATTAGAAAATTAAAGTCGGTCCTCGCACCCTCTTTGTCGGTTAATGAAATATCCCAAAACCCAACACTTTCTTTCATTCTCTCTCGTGGCTTCTAAACTAGAGGACACCAAAACCCAACCCCTCCATGTCATTTTGTCACACCCAAGAGGAAACCCCAACCCCAAAAACTGAAAACCTGAAACCCTTTATCTCTCTCATTTGTTGTTGCCTCGCCGGCATTCTTGAAGCTCGCCGGAGCCGCCTCTACTTCTCTGCTCGCGCGATGATGCGGTTGTGTTGGCTCCCCTGCTCGCGATTCCTCTCTCCTCCTCCCTGTTACTGCTGCACGTGGGTGCTACTGTGCACCGCTGCTTGTGCGCAGTTTGTCGTTGCGGTTGCGGCTGGTGGTTTTCTCTCTGCCGCCACCGTTCTCTGTTTCCCCTGTGTTCGTGTTTCTCTTTCTTTCTTACCTTGGTGGTGTCACCACCTGACTAGGTGGTGCTGCTGGTGTTGTTCATGGTTATTGTTGTTACTGGTTCTACTGCGGCTAGCTATTGTCCTATTCTTTCTTCTCCCCCGGACATTCAAACTCTCCTGCGACATGAACTATCATTTCTTAGTGCGTGATTACATTGGAAAACTAATAGCAATTCCATCCTTAATTCCATAGCTAGAATGAAAAAAGCTTGCGTGATACTCCCTCCGTCCCAATTTATTTGCTACATTTACTTTTTTACAAAGACCAAGGAAACGTCCCACTGTGCAGAGGGTGTTTTAATGGAAATGTTAGAAGATTAATTAGTTGTTGAGAAGGGTGATTAAAAGGCAAAAAAGGGGACTTGGCCCACATGTTGCAAGTGGCGCTACTTTTTTTTAAACAGTTGGAGTTCTTTTCCCTCCAAAATTTCAGAACAAATATTGAAACAAAATTTCAGTTACAAATATACAACCAAAGGAGAATATATTTTTTCCTCCAAAATTTCAGAGAACACTATACAGAACATGGGTTAAAAATTTCCCCCAAAATTAAAACAGCCAAAATTCAAAATTTAGGAGGAATTGAAATTTCCTCCAAAAACTCGAAAAAAAATTTCTGACTTAAAGGGGACTATATATACAGGATCATTTTTCATTTGAGAGAATTTGACCACCAAAATCTCATCTTTGAGCATTTCACCACCAAGACCATCAAAGACAGCAACCAACCAGCCAATTTCTTTTTTGGGGGGGGGGGGGGGGTTGGTTGGGGTAGATTCACTCTCGGAAAATTCATCATTGAGTGATTTATAGTACCATTTCTGATTTAAAAGCTTTACTTAAGGAAAGTGTTGAAACATTCTCAGCTTGAAAATGTCTGGCATCCATAGCTTAGTTATAGCCCCCTAGACAGTTCTACCGATAACACTTCAACACCATCCCCATCAGCTCAACCCATACCACAAAATCAGCCACCTTTTGATCTCAATCATCCACTGCCAGAACCAATTGCAGAACCAGAACCACATCCACAACCATCGCCAGAGGTCTTTGATCTTAACACAGTAGCTGCATCTCCAGAAGAACAAGAAGAGTTCTTCACTGAAATAAAACAAGTAAATGGTTATGAGGAGTTAGTTGCTGAGTGGTTAGATAATGACTCAGATGTCCAAGTCACAGAATATGATTGGACAGATAGTAAAACAGATGATGAGCAACAAGAACAACAACAGCCAGAAGAAGTGGTCAACAGGAGCAAGGTTTTGGACAATCATGGGAGAGGTCATGTTGCAAACATGCTACAACAAGTGGCACAAAGAAATAATTATGGGCAGTTCACTTTACCGCATGGAGCTATATTAAAAATTGCAATTGAGTTGAAGACTTCAAGGTGGACAGTTGGTAGAATATGGAAGAATGTATCACAATAACTCCAACAAAATGCATCAATAGAGGTGAATCACAAAAAACAGGGAGGGTAGGCAGAAAAAGCATTCAGTTGGATTCTCAAAAACTAACTTCAATTCCACTAAGGAAGAGGACAAGTATAAGATCAACAACAGCAACATTAGGTATGCACAAGTCAACCTTGCACAGGTTGGTGAAAAGGAGTGCTATAAAGAAACACAGTAATGCCAACAAACCTCATCTGACCCCAGCACATAAGGTTGCTAGGGTGTTGTGGTGTTTGGGTTCCATCATACCAAACACTATCCAAGCAATACCAAAATTCAGCAAAATGTACAATGTGGTTCATGTGGATGAGAAACGGTTTTGTATGAGCAAAATTTCTCAGAGGTACTAACTAGCCATAGGTGAAGTAGAGCCATATAGAAGATGCAAAAGCAAGAGATTCATAATTAAGATCATGTTCATAGCTGCACTTGCAAGGCCAATTACCACAGTCAATAGTGTGGTCATTTTTGATGGGAAGATAGACATCTTCCCATTCATAGAAGAGGTGGCAGTAAAGAGGTCTAGTTGTAATAGAGATGCAGGGGTGATTGAAACCAAACCTCTACTAAGCATCACAAAAGAAGTCATAAGAGAGAAGCTAATAAATCACATACTGCCAGCCATAAGAGAAAAGTGGTCAGAGGATGGGTGTAAGCAAATCTGGATTGTCCAAGACAATGCAAGGCCACACATAGCAAATGATAATGCTCAATTCAACTTAGAGGCAAAAAAAGATGGATTTGACATAATATTAATCAATCAGCCAGCACAATCTCCTGATATGAATGTGTTGGATCTTGGTTTCTTTGATGCAATTCAAACATTAAAAGATCAAATTGCACCTAGAACTATGAAGCACTTGGTGAAGGCAGTGAACAAGACCTATGACAAGTATGATCGTAAGCTATGCAATCACATATGGCTGACTCTACAATAAGTGATGAAGGAGACTCTTATAGTCAAGGGTAACAATAATTATCACATACCACATATGGGGAAGAAAGCACTAGAAAGGAGAGGTGAGTTACCAACATCCATTATCCTTAGTCCACAACTAGTAGAAGAGAGCAAAAAATGGGCAGAGGAAGGTCATATTGAAGATGAACAACAAGAACCAAACTATGCAACAAGTGGGGAATCAGATTCAGATGATGGTATTGACATAATATAAACACAAACTGCAAGCAATGGGCATTTGAAGGCCCTTTTTTGGGCATTAGACTGCGAGATGAAATTAACTTTTTGTAAGTAAAATACACCACATATAGGTTGGTTACACATTTTGTATATGTACATGAAAACATTTTGTATTTAAGCTTTACATTTATAATATGAAAACATTTTGGGTTGCATCACTCAAGTAAAAAAATAGTTCATGTAAGGTTAAGTAAAAACATTTCATATATAGTTAAGTAAAAACAGTTCATGTAAAGTTAAGTAAGAAAACAGGGAGGGTATCATTGAATCAAACAAATGAGTGACAAAAAAAGAAAATCAAATTAAACATGCACAAGATACATTGATGCAAGATAACTTCAATCAGATTTCATCTTTTTATCACTCATATTTAAGACAAAATGATAATCAATTTAAACAATTTTTAAATACAAGTTAGGCATGGTTGAAATTCCTCTCAGGAAGTCCCCACTCATCCATAAAACTCAACACATGAATTCAAACAGATGGAAAGTTGAAAAGAAGAGCACAAATATCTGGTGGCAATATGAGTTATATGGTGTCAAAAGGCATCATGCCCAAGGTATAAATCAGCAGACCTCATTCATCCTTGAGGAGTATAGTGCACCTCTCATGTAAACAAATTATAAATCATTAATACTCTTGTGGACAGCCTATATAACACCACAAATAACATATACATGCCTCATCAGTTATTTACACTACAATCCTATTCAATTTAACACTGATTAAATGCAAAATGGAGTAATAATTTGGATGTTTCATCCCATATCATCCTTGAGGATCACAACAATACACACACAACCAATTCATGCATCACTTAACTCCAAATAACAGAAACAAGCCTTATTCGTCTTTAAAAAACAAGAACAAGCAGAGAACACCCTAAACATGGATAACTTGTCTTTAAAAAACACAAACAAGTCATATCCATCTTCATAAATAACAACAAGGCAGAGAACACCATAAACAACCATAACTTATAGATCTAAAACCCAAACAAGCCATATTCATCTTTATAAAACAACAAGACAGAGAACACTATAAACATGCATAACTTATCTTTAAAAAACACAAAGAAGCCATATCCATCTTTATAAAACAACAACAAGGTAGAGAACAACCCAAAACATTCATAACTTAACTTTAAAAACTACAAACAAGCCCATCTTTATAAAACAACAACAAGGCAGAGAACAACCCAAAACATGCATAACTTAACTTTAAAAACCATAAACAAACCTTATTCATCTTTATAAAACAACAACAAGGCAGAGGATCACAACCCAAAACATGCATAACTTAACTTTAAAAACCACAAATAAACCTTATTCATCTTTATAAAACAACAACAACGCAGAGAACACCATAAACATGCTTAATTTGTCTTTAAAAAACACAAACAAGCCATATCCATCTTTATAAAACAACAAGGCAACCCTATCCATCTTTTTTAGAAGCGCAACCCTTCTAATGTGAGAAGGGCTGCGCTTTTTCATAAAGCGCAGCCCTACAGACTGAAGGGCTGCGCTTTTTTAAAAAAGCGCAACCCTTCATTGATAGGGCTGCCCTTTTACCAAAAGCGCAGCCCTTCTTGCGCAACCCTTCTGTTTTTTTCCCCTAGTGTACTAATGGAATTATAACATTATAGTAACTTATGAAGATCATCCGATAATAATATAAAGAACATATTGCAAGTTCAATTAAAAAAAGGCATTGACTTGTTAAAAAGTAGTTGTTTGATAAAAGGTACATGTGAAACATTGAAACCATTGTAAAAAAAAGAACGTATGACTCATGGAATTATAACATTGTAGTAACTTATAAAGAACATATAATAAGAATATAAAGAACATATTGTCAGTTCTATTAGAATATGGTATTGACTTGGAAAAAAGCATTATATAGTTGTTTGATAAAAGGTACATAGAAAACCAGTATGAAAAAAAGAACGCATGACTCATGGATTTATAACATTATAGTAACTTATAAAGAACATATAATAAAAATATAAAGAACATATTGTCAGTTCTATTAGAATATGGTATTGACTTGGAAAAAAAAATTGTATAATTGATAGATAAAAGGTACATATAAAACCAGTTATTTGTTTCAAAGGAAATTTTTGAAAGTTTAATCAAACTAATAGATAATAATGTTTATCAAAAGAAAAACTAATAGATAATACTATAGTAATTTAATTTTTAAAAAAACAAAATTCCAAGCGATGTTGAGGAGTTCCTCAGCCGCAATTTGTGGGAGAAATCCAATAATTTCTGCCATTTTGGTTTTTTTTTTTAAAATTTATTTAAATTCATGGCGTTTTGTTTGATGTTGCGTGCGTTTCATTCCAAGACCACAGAGAACATGGTGGTCTCTAGTCCACCTACAAAATTGCATGTTTTAAGGGATAGAATCTTTAGGTGATTAGTTATTACTTAAATTTTATCCTCTTGCTTTAATTAAGAATATTTGATTTTTAATTGATTGGCAAGTATAATATGTGATATTATTATATATTGGCTTTTATATTATGATATATTTGCTATGTATGACTAGTATGGCCCAAATTAAGATAGAAAATACGATCTGCGTATCGTGATGTATTCTTGTAATTTTAAATACGATCTGCGTATCGTTAAGTATTTTTGTAATTTATTTAATTTAGTTATTATTTAAATTATTTTGATACTTATGTAATCCAAAGAAGTGCCCATCAAGAGAAGGCCCATGGAAAAGGTGGATGGAGATCCATGAAGAGTCCAAGCGGCCATTGATGATTAGTTCTTAGGATTAGGGCCATACTAGATCATTTTATTTTCGCATTTTATTATTCTTTAAAATGCTTATAAGTTTATTGTATGTTGGTTGTTGATGCGCTAGAGTTCACTAATTCATAACAACATAATAAACTTAGGCCCCGTAAATATTAAGATTTGCTTTTCCAAACATAAAGTACTTATAAAACCCTTAATTAATAGTAATAGGTCATGCCTCCGCAGGGTGTTTCATTAATTTTGGGATATAAGGTAAAATTGCGAATTTTACAACTTAGTTTGGTTGTCCTTAACAAAATTATCAAAAGCGTTTTGAATTTTGAAGCAAGAGATAGTTAAACATGCGATGTTTATCCATCTAAACAAGAGTTATAAAGTGTTATAATTAGTAAAAGAGTTTACTTACCTTGATAATGTAACGTTAAGATAAGGCCTCCGTCTGCTTAGTGTTACATGTTGATAGGATCTTGTAAAACACTTATTCATAGGGGACTTTAATTTTGAATAGGTGGTCAACCTAGAAACCTTTTACATGTTTTAGGTTGCTTTATAAACATAAAATTGAACTTTGCCTTATTTTATGTATGTAGATATCATGTCTAGTAATAACAACAACAACTCGGTTTCAACATTCGTCCTTTTCTGGAAAAGGACAGACTGAATGGTGAAAATTTCCTTAATTGGGAAAGGACCTTAAGACTCGTTCTAAGGTTTGAGGGTCGAGAGGACGTCTTAGATACCCCGCTTCCTGTAATAACTGATGAATCAACTGACGCTGAAAAACGTCGTGCAAAACAGGCTAGTGATAAGTCTATACCAATCACTTGTTTGATGGTAGCAGCCATGGAGCCGAACCTCCAAAAGAGGTTCGAAACCAAGGATGCCTACACGATCATGCAAGAGCTGCGGGCCATGTTTAAAACTCAGGCCCGAGTTGAGCGGTATGAGACTAACAGGGAGATCCTTGAATGTCACTTGAAGCCGGGTCAAGCTGTTGGCCCCCATGTGTTCGAAATGATGGGTCTTTTCGAAAACATGGAAAGACTTGGGTTCCCTTATAGGCTCGAGTTGGCTACTGACATCATTCTCCACTCACTACCTGAAAGTTTTAATCAGTTCAGAATGACCTACAATATGAATGAGTCTGAAAAGACTTTGCAAGAGCTGCATGGATTGTTGGTCAATGCTGAAAGGAACATCCCTAAGGTTGAACCAAAGAAAGAGGTTCTGTTGGTTCAAAAGGGAAAGGGTTTCAAAAAGAAATGGGCAGGAAAGAAGGACAAAGGCAAGCAAGTTGCCACTGTCGCTGAAAAACCTAAGCCAACCGCCAAGCCCAAGGTTGCTGCGGAAAGCAAGTGCTTCCACTGTCACAAGATTGGACACTGGAAGAGGAACTGCCCGATATACTTGGAGGAAATAAAGAAGTCTGGGGCTTCTACTTCAGGTATATATGTTATAGAAATCAATTTGACTTCTACTTCTTTATGGGTATTTGATACCGGTTGTGGTTCTCACATAGTTAATGATGTGCAGGGACTAAAAAGAAGTAGGAAGTTGGCAAAAGGCGAGGTAGAGCTACGCGTTGGAAATGGAGCACGAGTTGCTGCACTTGCCTCGGGAGCTATAGTCTACACTTGCCATCTGGGCTTATTTTAGAATTAAATAATTGTTATTTCGTTCCTACAATAACTAAGAACATAATTTCGGTTTCAGTTTTGGATTCTGAAGGTTTTTGCTTTGAAATAAAGAACAAATGTTGTTCCATTTCTTACAATAATATGTTCTATGCCAGAGCTAATTTGATAAATGGTTTATATGTGCTTGATAAATCATTACAAGTCTATAACATAGATAGCAAGAAAAAGAAATCAAATGATTCTAACCTAACCTATATTTGGCATTGCCGAATGGGTCATATAAACCAAAAGCGCATTCACAAGTTACAAAAGGACGGTATAATTCCATCATTTGATTTCGAATCATTTGATGTATGTGAATCATGCTTAATGGGAAGATGACAAAATCACCATTTACTGGAAAAGGTGAAAGGGCCAGCGATCTTTTAGGACTCATACATACAGATGTATGTGGTCCTATGAGCACAAAGGCAAGGGGAGGGTTTAATTACTTCATCACCTTCACTGATGATTTGAGTAGATATGGCTATATTTACTTGTGAAACATAAGTCGGAATCTTTTGATAGATTCAAAAAGTTCCAAAATGAAGTACAGAATCAACTTGGTAAGACAATAAAAGCACTACGATCCGATCGTGGTGGTGAATATTTGAGCCAAGAGTTTGATGATCATCTAAAGGATTGTGGAATTCTTTCACAATTAACTCCACCAGGAACACCACAGTTAAATGGTGTATCTGAAAGGAGGAATCGAACATTACTAGATATGGTTCGATCTATGATGAGTCTTGCTGATCTACCGATTTCTTTTTGGGGATACGCTCTCGAAACTGCTGCACACACACTAAATAGGAGCCCGTCAAAGGCTGTAGAAAAGACTCCATATGAGTTATGGAATGGAAAACCTCCAAACTTGTCTTTTCTTAAAATCTGGGGATGCGAGGTCTATGTAAAGCGGTTACTATCAGACAAACTCGCACCCAAGTCAGATAAATGTCTCTTTGTGGGGTATCCAAAAGAGACAAGGGGTTATTACTTCTATAACCGTCAAGAGAACAAAGTGTTTGTTGCTCGTGATGGTGTCTTTCTTGAAAAGGAATTTGTTTCTAGAAAGACAAGTGGGAGTAAAATAACACTCGAAGAAATTCGAGATGAGCAACAACTGGACGTGGCTCACACCATGTCAGAGACGGCCCAACAAGACGAAAGTCATGTTGAGGAGATAACGTATTCAACGCTGAACCTCCTAACGTCCCATTCGAAGTTGAATCAAGCGAAAATCTTCAAACTGTTGAAGAGAACGTTTCTCTTGATGCTCAGACCCCGCGTAGGTCTAATAGACCAAGGATTCCAAACAAAAGGTTGGTTGATTTCCAAATGACCGAGAATTCTGAAATTATGATTTTGGAAAATTCAGAACCTACTACCTACAAAAAGCTTTGACGAGCCCAGACTCTGAGAAATGGCTTGAGGCCATGAAATCCGAGTTAGACTCCATGTCTGAGAATAAAGTTTGGACACTGGTTGACTTGCCTGCTGGGGTTAACCCTATTGGATGCAAGTGGGTGTTCAAATTGAAAACAGACAAAGATGGAAATGTCTATGTCTACAAAGCAAGACTGGTTGCAAAAGGATTCAGACAAGTTCATGGTATAGACTATGATGAGACCTTTTCTCCAGTAGCAATGCTTAAATCAATTCGGATACTTTTAGCGATTGCTGCATTTTTCGATTACGAAATTTGGCAGATGGATGTCAAAACCGCATTCTTGAATGGGTTCTTGAATGAGGATGTGTACATGACACAACCTGAAGGTTTTGAAGATCCAGAAAATCCTAAAAGGGTTTGCAAGCTTCAGAGATCCATTTATGGATTGAAGCAGGCATCTCGGAGCTGGAATCTTCGGTTTGATGAGGCAATCAAACAATTTGGTTTCATCAAAAGCGAAGAAGAGTCTTGTGTTTACAAGAAGTTTAGTGGGAGCGTTAGCTTCTCTTGGTTCTGTATGTAGATGACATACTAATCATGGGAAACGACATACCAATGCTTGAGTCAGTCAAGGAATGGTTAAGAAGTTGTTTCTCTATGAAGGACCTTGGAGAAGCTGAGTACATACTGGGAATCAAAATCCATAGAGATAGGTCTCGAAGGATGATTGGGCTAAGTCAAGAAACTTATATTGATAAGGTTCTTACAAGGTTCAACATGGAAAACTCGAAGAGAGGTTTCGTTCCCATGTCACATGGCATATCGCTTAGCAAGAGTCAGTGCCCGACTGAGCCTGATGAGTTAAAGCGAATGAGTAGCATTCCTTATGCTTCGGCTATAGGGTCTATTATGTATGCCATGATAAGTACTCGACCTGATGTTGCATATGCCTTGAGCATGTGTAGCAGGTTCCAAGCAAATCCAGGAGAAGCACACTGGACTGCAGCTAAGAGCATCCTTAAGTACTTAAGGAGGACTAAAGGCATGTTCTTAGTATATGGGGGACAAAGTGAGTTGGTTGTTGAAGGTTACACGGATGCAAGCTTCCAAACCGACAGAGATGACTACCGCTCTCAGTCAGGGTATGTCTTTCGTCTGAATGGAGGAGCAGTGAGCTGGAAGAGCTCAAAGCAAAGCACTGTAGCAGACTCTACGACAGAATCAGAATATTTAGAGCAGTTGAAGCAGCTAAGGAAGCAGTTTGGATAAAGAAATTCTTGACAGAGCTGGATATCGTACCTAGTGTTCTGGAAGGAATTGAGTTGTTTTGTGACAACAATGGTGCTATTGCGCAAGCAAAAAGCCAAGGTCACATAACAAGTCCAAGCATGTGATGAGGAAGTATCACCTCATTCGAGAGATAGTTGACAGGAAGGATGTCAGAATCTGCAAAGTTCATACGGATGAGAACGTGGCTGATCCGCTAACTAAACCGCTACCTCAACCCAAGCATGAGTGTCACGCTAGGGCTATAGGCTTGAAGCAAATGTTAGAGTGGCTTTAGATTGTACTAGGTTTAGAGAAACTTATTACAATGTAAAGACATGGTTTTGCTATTTATGTTTATAATAATAAATTTTGTCTTATTTAATTTTGGTTTGGTATTAAATAAAATGTCCAAAATATATCTTGAATTCTATGGTTTTGTCAAATATGTGATTTGATGAATGAAACACCATAAGTGAACAGAATTCATAGAATATTAAAGTTCCTAATCTAAGTCATTAAACTGGACATAAATGACTTATTAAAGGGATTAGCATATAAGATTGATTGATAGCGCCGTTTCATGGGCTATGGAAACATAGAGATGTTTAATCAATCATATGGAATGTATGTGGTACATAGTCGAACTTGACCTACTTAGAAGTTTTATAACTTCGAAATTATATTAGTAGATTCCTGAGACATGAGTAGAACATTACTTAGCCCAATGATTAGTATAGCTTTGATACTGTCAAACGTCATGCCGTAAAAGGGGACTATAAAGGCAGCATTCAGGTTGTGCTAAAAGTTGAGTGGGATATTGGTTACTACAAGATTGGAAAAGTCCTCCTATATGAGATAGGATAGGTGTCTTGGCCCCTTGAAGAGTGAAAAATTGAAAATGCATGGCCGTGCTCAAATGGATCATTCGATGATCATTTGTTTGACAATTTGAACTCGGATTTCAAGGAATAATTTGAAAGCTAGTATGGATGATATAGAAATATGATCATACTATCAAATTAAGACATTAAGAGACTTGAGGAATAAAAACATTGCACACTCGTCTCGGACAAGTGGGAGATTGAAGGATTTATGTCCTCGACTTAAATGCAATTACTAATTATAATGGATCATATTATAGAGATAATAAGTTCGTTAATTGGGTCGTCTATACGTCTTGCTAGAGAAAGCTATAGAACTTCGGATTAGTAAATAAATAAACCCGAAGCCCAATGTAACGGATCCTACAAGGTCACACATTAAACTTGGATCAACAAAAGAAACCTAGAGCCCAAGAGGGCCCTAGGGTGGCCGGCCAAGAGAGGGAAAAGGAGAGAAATCTGACCTAAATACTTTATATATTTGGGTTAGGCAGAAAAGAAAATAATCAGTTTATTCTCTTATTATTTTATCTCTCCTATTCTCTCTCTTCAAAAAGTCACGTTATACTCCAAGAAAAAAAGAAGAAGTTTTCTTCCTTTCCAACTAGCATTGGTGGAGTGTTGCTCTGGGTTGGTGGACTAAGTAGAGGAATCACATCTGAGATTCTCAATCCGGGTTATTCAAGCTTTGTGGAAAACATGTTACAAAGGTTATTTCTAAACTTGTATGTGATCCTTAATTGTATATGCATGTGATCCTGATTTAAGTGCTTATGAATTTGATTCATGAAATTCCGCTTTATATATATATATTTTTTTTAATAAGGAAAGAAAACTTAAGCAGACCCCCTTCAATCAGGGGGCCAACCTAAAACATCCTTTCGGATGATAAGGGAAAAATCAACATCATAAGGAGGAAAGGAATATAAAAGGGAAGAGCAAGAGTGACCCCTATGAGCCATAAAATCCGCAGCTCGGTTAGCTTCCCTGAAAATATGGGCACACGAAAAGGAAGCAAACTGAGAAGCTTCTTCTCAACATCACACAAGATATTGCGAATCTCCCAGGCGTAGGCCAAGCTTTCAAACAGCATTAAAACCGAAGAGTTGTCCCCCTCAACTTGAAGATGAGAAATACCTTGCGCTAGAGCACCACGAATACCGATCCAGAGACCCCAAGCTTCAGCCTGAAGAATGGAAACCGAAGACCCCAACGCTTGGGCACCAGCTAACACAACATCCCCCTGCACATTCCGAATCACAAACCCACAAGCAGAATGACCGCTGCTAATACGGGAACCATCAAAATTTAGCTTAAAAAAATTTTCAGTCGGAGGGGACCAGAAGGACTTGGGACCATACCTCACTTTTGAACAACCCCGAGAAGAGGAAGAAGGATTAACCAGAGGGAAGGACCACTATCCACTGAACCAAACCAACTAGCCACAAACTTAGAAATAGCAAGAGCTGCCTATGAGAGATAGCTTCAGCACGAAATATTAAGTTATTACGAAAATACCAAACAAACCACCACCTGATGGCAAGTCTCTCTACAACCAGGGAAGACAAGGAATTATGACAAAGCGAGAGAGCGTCTAAGAAAGAGGAAACACTAGACGAAAACAGGTGAGAAGGGAAAATCGGCCAACCATGAAGGTGATGAAGGATGGAAAATGTGTCAATAGTGAACGGACAAAGAAAGAAAAGATGGGAGATCGACTCAGAATGGAAATTACAGAACACACACTCCTGGGGAGTAAAAACATAGATTTTTTCCAGACGAGACTTAGTAGGAATACCATCATTACACGCCTTCCAAAGGAAGTTACGGACCTTGAGAGGGACATTGAGCTTCCAAATCCAGGAAAAAGAAACTTTAGGAACATCACTCCCAACCAACCCTTGAACTAGAAGAGCACCTGATTTAACCGAGTATTCACCATCTGACGAGAGACCCCAGACTAATTCATCTTCCTGAGCTTCAGAAGGGAGAAATAACTCAGCTACTTGGGAGACCAAATGAGAAGGAAGAAAACAGGCTAGTTTAGCTATATTCCATATACTCCTTTGGGAAATGAAGTCGCTCACCGTCATGTGAAAAGAACCACTAACAGGGCTAACCAGGTCTGCAATTGGGTGTTGAAAAACCCAATTATCATACCAGAAATTAATTTTAATGCCATTGCCAACTTGCCAACGCAGACCTTTCCGAAACAAAGGGCGAAGACTCATGAGGCGCTTCCACTGCCAAGAAGCCAAAACCGATGGCTTGTGAGACAGCAGAAAGCTATTTTTCACATATTTTTTATGAACCAGCTTCACCCAAAAACTATTATTATCCTTAAGCAGCTTCCAGAGAAGTTTGAGCTGAAGAGCGATGTTATTAACTTCCGCCTTTCGAAGGCCAATGCCACCAAAGCACTTTGGCTTACAAATCCTATCCCATCCAATGAGATTTGGCGAGGCACTCAAACTATCCTTATTCCAGAAAAAATTTCGATAAGATTTATCCAACGAGGTAAGGATAGGTTTTGGGAGGAGGAAGCTCTGCATTAAATAATTGGCCTTGGTGGCAAGATTGGCTTGAATTAAACCGACCGACCAGCTTGAGAAGAGAGTTAGCTTTCCATTTAGGAAGTTGATTTGTCACTTTTACGATACGCTTCCGAAAGTCTCTTTGGTCACCCTAGAAGAAAAAATAGGGCATCCTAAATATTCTCCCAGATCATTAACTTCTTCCATACCCAAAATTTGAGAGAATAAAATTTTGGATGCCGAATCAACATTATTAGAAACTTGAAAAGACGATTTATGATAATTAACTAGCTGGCCAGACATAGCACAATATTTGTCCAATATAGAACGAATAAGAGATCAGCTTTCATTAGAAGCCTTAGCAAAAATCATGGTGTCATCAGCAAAGGTTAGGAAAGGGATCCGCATTCCAGATTTCCCAACATGGACACCCACTAATTTACTTGATCGGAGGAGGCTTGCGCAACTGACGAGCTAGAAGTTCCGCCAAGGAATAAACAAGTACGGGGAAGAGGATCCCCTTGTCTGATCCCTCTTGACGACTGGAAAGAGTCACCCGGGATTCCTTAACAAGAACTGAGAAAGAAGCTGTAGAGATACACTCGAAACCAAGCCACCCACTTCTCCGAAAATCCTAATTTGCGAAGCATAGTAAGAACAAAAGGCCATTCAAGTCTATCATAGGCTTTCTCTATATCTAGCTTAATAGCTAACCAGCCCGATTTCCCCCCCTTCCGCCGGAAAGAGTGAAAAACCTCATGAGCTAACAAAATATTATCTTGAATAAACCGTTCAGGCACAAAAGCACCTTGAAGAGGATGAATCAACTTCCCCATGACTACCTTAAGCCTACGAGTAAGGACTTTGGAGATAACTTTGTAAATAGTTGAGCACAAGCTAATGGGTTTGAAATGATTGGCCGAGGTAGGATTGTCAATTTTAGGAATTAATGCCAAAAAAGTATGATTAACTTCCTTAAGAAGTTTACCTGAATGGAAAAAAGCTTGAACGGCACGAATGACTGAATTACCAACAAGCGTCCAATACTTTTGGAAAAAACCCGGAGGGAACCCATCAGGCCCGAGGGATTTATCCGGAGCTAAATCAAAGGTAGTGCACTTAATCTCCTCCCCTGATGGAGGAGCACAAAGGAAGAGATTATCCTCCTCCGAAATGAGTGGCGAAATAAGACTAAAATCCGACTGGACATCGAAGGAACAAGCTGGATTAGAGAGAAAGCGTTGAGCAAATTCGTGGGTGACAGGTCGAGAGATCGCAATGGGAGTCGTCAAAGAAATGTTGTCTTGGGAGACAAATTCCGAGATCTGGTTACGATTACGCCTTATAGATGCATGAGCATGGTAATAACTAGTGTTTAGCATCCCCTTGAGTAAGTAAGTACTTACTTTTTTGTTTCCAAAATTCATGGTTAAAGGCCAAAAGTTTACTGCGTTTAAGTAATAGCAAATCTTGTTTTTTAAGTAATTGAATATTAAGCTGGTCATTAAGAAGAGCTGATTGAATATCCGCTAACTTTCGGTCTAAGGTACGAATTTGCCGAGATGAATTACCGAATTGAGTAAGGTTCCACTTTTTAGAATTTGTCTTTAATAGTTTGCACTTATTACTAATCTAAACATGTGAGATCCTTCAAAATGAGAACACCACGATTTCTTACAATATTATCATAGTCCTTTCGGGAACACCATAATTTATCAAATCTAAATGGAAAAGCCTTAGCGCATTTTAAGCAATCAAATTCAAGTGAGACATAGCAATGATCTGAAGAGGTGAAATTATGGTGACGAACTCTAGCTTGTGGGAATTGTGCCAACCAAGGAATGCTCGCAGTTGCTCTATCTAATCGTTCATAAATATCATTCTCCCCCCCTTCCTTTTTTCGCCAAGTAAATCGGGCTCCAAGGAAAGGAATTCCAGCACATTGGGCTTGAGAAAAGAAGGAAGATAAAATCAAGGTTCTTGAAGACGAAAATCTAGCCCCCCCTAATTTATCTTGAGCACACCCTATTTCATTAAAGTCGCCCAAAACGACAAAAGGATGGTAAGGATTTATGTACAAATAAAGTTCTTGCCAAAATTCACCTTTTTGGTCCTGTCTAGCAGGAGCATAAATAAATATGATAGCAAAGTTAAAAGCATGCGAGAGAGATAGATAGTTACAAACCATAAACCGAGTAGACTTTAAAATAACTGATAAACGAAATGGATTAAGATTACAATCTTTCCAAAAGAGCCAAATTCCCCCCGCAAAACCTTGCGTTGGAATAAAATCAAAATGGTGAAACCCAACTTGGGCAGTGCTACTAGAGGGAGGGGATTGAGTCTTGACTTCACATAGCATCATCACACTTATACGAGAACTTCTACAAAAGTCCTTCACCTCTGGTAGCGCATTTTTTCGACTACCACCACGAATGTTCCAAAAAGCAATTGACATAATTAATTATTACAAACTAACATAGACAGGGGGGAGGGGCTGCAGATTAGTTTCTTTTCCTCTTCAGGGCGGAGGAAGCATCATCACACTCCATGTCTTCATCCCTTCGCCTCATGAACCAGACTGAGAAGAGAGAATAACAGGGCGAGAGGGGTCCACCCCCATCTGCTCAATATGACGCACAATAGAGCTATCAAAGTGAAGAGAGTGGAATGAGCTTTCAGCAAAGCCATCCAACTCCCCTAAATTATTAGCAGTAGCATTATCTAGCAGGTAGGTGTTATCACCATGATCATCAGAGAGAGGAGAACTATCAGGCAAATGCCCCTCCACCTGGGGAATCAACCTAGACAAAAGGTGTCTCCACATTAGGAGGAGGAAGCACTGGCTGGATAGCAGGAGAGCACAGAGGAGAGAGCCCCTCGCCCGCTACTACAATCTTTTACAACCTGTCATATGACGAAGAGGGACAAGAGGAGCCAGAATAGTTGCCTCATCATCAGAGGAGTCATCAGAAATAACTGGGTGGGCCAAAACAAGCTTACCTTTACCTTTTCCATACACAGGGAGAGGGGGAATAGCAGCAGCTGCTTTAGGCAAACAGGAAGATTCTTCAAACACAATTCCTCTCCCAGCGGGAGTAGGAAGCAAACCAGCAGAACCAAACTTAGAACCAGACTTAGCACCAACAGAAGGAGTAGTAGCGGCTTTAAAAACATGTTTGGAGTTTGCATGGACCACTCTTGCTTGCTCAGCAGTGGAGCCATGCAGTTCTTGCCCATTAGCCTTAGCCAAAGACATAACAAGCTCTTTTTGTTTAGGGTTCTTCAAAAGTTGCACAGTGATCTCTTTTTTAGGGGTATGTAACAGAGGACATACATCAATAACATGAGCTATCTCACCACAAAATGAACAACCCACAGAAAAATCTTCATAGTAAATGACATAGCCATGAACCAAATCACCAACACGACACACTTCAGCAAATTCTAACAGCGGGGCTTGGATATTAACACGCACACAAGCACGGGCAAAACGGATTTTGTTCCTTAATAAAGAGCTTTGATCAAGTTTTATAAGGGCCCCAAAATCATTAGCAGCAAGTAAATTGGCCATAGAATCAAAATTTAACAACTCAGTAGGGAGACGAGGGATCCTTACCCATAAGTCAACCCATTGAATTTCTTCAATGTATGGGTCAAAAGAGGGCTTCCAAGGTTGAAGGACCAAGAGGTCACCTTGGATATGCCAGGGGCGAAGAGACCAGACCAATGCCAGATCCTGAGGATTAGCAAATCTGAGGAGAATCCAGCCATTACCCATCTCAAGGTGATCAACATCACCTTTCACAAATTTCCAGTCAGATATTGTACGAGCCTTTATAGTTCGAATATCAAGGGGTGCAGATAGCATTTTGCCAAATAAACAGGAGCGAGAGAGCTCAGCAATATCTTGTTTGACCTGGGGTAGGTCATCCAAAATAAGAGACTCTGGGAAAACAGGAGGGGGAGGGGGGTCCAAACTAGACACAGGGCCAGTAGTGTCTTGAGAAGGGAATGAAGAAGAGGGGATAGTAGAAGGAGGAGTAGCCTCAGAACTAAGACCAAGAACCTCAGAATCAGCAGAAATAACAATAGGGTTAGGGTTATTTAATAGCACCTCTTTGAAGGAAGGAGGTGAAGCCATATTAATTGCTAACAACCAAAAACAGATGAAAATTCTTAACACAGAGAGATACGAGGAGAATAAAGAACTGTAAGAATGAGATAATTGAAAAGATCTTACCAACCAATGCCTTTTATAGCCAAAAATCCAAACCTGGGAGGATAAGAGGGCACCACAAAGGAAGCCAGCTATCTCAATGAGCCTGACCATCGCATTTAATGCAATGGTAGAAGTATCCGAAGAAGAGCTAGTCCAGATCAGAGGGAAAACCTTTGGCCTTCCAATTTCAGACACAACTTTCGAACCAAAGAAAGAAGAATTAACTCCACTGCAGCACACAACCACTGACAAACCATAAGAACACTCATGCGCAATTAATGCAAAAACCCAAAAAACCCTAATTAAACGCTTTCTTTTAAACTTAAATTGAAGAAAATTGAATCCCTCAAACCAAATCGAAGCGTTTTGGGAGGCTCGAGAAAGGAGAGAGAAGGAAAAAGCACTCCAAATGAGCACTTTAACTAACTGGAAGTTAAATTGCAATGATTTCAAAGAGAAATATTTCTGAAATCGATTTGGGGAAAATTTTGGGGAAAGTGAAAGGACGCAATTAATAGCCGCCCAACAGTGAGAAGCTATCAGAAAACACCTATAGCTTAGCCAACTACTTCCATAAGAGACAATGATTAGGAGGAATTCGAAAAGACAAGACGAAACGGAGGGGAAGAGAGGGTTGCGAAAAGGGGGGTTTTTTCTAGGGTTTTCTGGGGAGAATTCTCTTTCTCTCTCTAACATCTTTTTTTTCTTTTGCTTGTATTATGAAATTCCGCTTTATAGTATTTATAGACTCCTACATATAAATATTTGAAGAAAGAGAAAATGAAACAATTATGAAAGAGAAATTGGAAAGGTAAGGATATTTAAATAAAGAGAAAGACAAAATAGTAGAAGTTGTAAATTTGTAAACACTACAACTTACACAACATTTATTAGATAAATGCTAATTAGTATGCACCGGGTTCATACGATTTTTTTTACGTTATATAATTATGTTAGATCCCTTTTTGTTTCATTTATTTGCTCCAATTGTTAATTAGTATGTACTCTGGTTAATTAGTTGAGTTTTGCTGATTGTTAGATTATTTCCATACTTGTCCTGCCGCCTGCGATAGACTATGCGATTCATGTTCGTTCGACACTCGACATGGGCTTTTTACCACTTTCAAAGTATAGCTTTCTTCCATCAAAGACGGGCAAAATGGCAACCCGTATTTCATATAGTACCATTGTTGACCTTAACAACAAAGATATATATTCAACTCCTTTTATACAAGATTATTATGATGATAGAGAACACAATCTGCCTAAGTATGAAGATACAATCTTACTTACTAAAAGGATATTGAATCTTTCCTTACGAAGAAAAATTGATGGTGCAAAGAAGATTTTTGATGGGATGTTATGTAAAGATATAGTTGCTTGGAATGCCATGATACGAGGTTTCATGGAAAATCACATGATTAACCATGCATGACAACTGTTCGACGAAATGCCTGAAAGAAACAATGTTTCTTGGAATACTATGATAATAGGATATAGTAGAGAAAACATGATCCACATTGCGTTGAAGCTTTTCATTTGTATGGCGGGCAAAGATGCTTTCAGTTGGACAGCAATTATTACTGGACTTTGTATGGGTTCCCTTATTAGTGATGCTTGGCGTTTGTTTAAGGAGATGCCTCAGCGGAATGCGGTTTCATGGGCTGCAGTCATGTCTGGTTTTCAGCACAACGGGCTTGCAGCTGAAAGTTTGAGTTTGTTTAAGGAAATGTTGACAGCTGGTGTTGTACCAAACTCGCACTCGTTCACTACTGCTTTGGCTGCTTCAGCTGATTTAGCAATGCTGTCAATGAGCAAACAACTTTACTTGCAACTTTTCAAAAGAGGGTATGAGGGGAACTCTCATATTGGAAATGCAGTTCTGTCGACGTTCATGAAATGTGGGAGTAGTGATGATGCGATGTGTGTTTTCGAGGGTTTGCCTCATCGTAATCTTGTTAGTTGGAACTGTATGATTGCTGGTTATGCTCAACATTGTAATGGTTTGAGGGCAATCACAACATTCCATCAGATGCAGTACAATCATGTTTTTCCTGACCGTATAACCTTCTTGGGGGTTCTTCAGAGTTGCTGCTTCTGTGGTTTTGTTAGAGAAGGAAAGGAATATTTTCAAATTATGGAGAAAGATTATGGAATAATTCCCAGGCCTGAGCATTATGCCTGTTTGACTGATCTTTTCGCGCGTGCTGGGCTATTAGAAGACGCGTATCAGGTTGTCATGGAAATGCCCTTTGAACCTACACTTGTCTTTTGGCGATCAATTCTGAATGGATGTAGGATATGGAGACGTTATGAGCTGGGTGTTTATGCAGCTCATCAGCTTTCGAGACTTGAGTCTACTGAATCAAGGCCTTCTTCCGAGGTTGTGAATGGTCATGACTCTTGCAGATTGGATGCTGTCTCATTCTCTAGGAGAGAAACAAAGGGGCCAGGAACAAGAAAAGAGATGGGTTGTAGTTGGGTCGACATTAAGGGGAGGACATATCTGTTTACCTCTCGAGATGAAACTCATTTGGATACATGTGACATTTATCAGATGATAAACTTGTTGTTCCATGACATTTTGAAGCATAACAGAGTTTGTATTTATGGGCCGATTTATAACGAATACTGAAGTCTATTTGCACAATCCGAGCCTTATCTAATTCCTAACAAGATGCTCTTTAAGCTTCACTGTACAGATTTGAGGGATTCCTAAAACCTAGACATATTAATAGCTACTCAAAATATTAACAACTATCAGTCTACTCTGAGTCAGCTACCACAACAATTACTTTTGCTAACTATAAACTAAATTCTATTCTATCAAATTTAGGCTATGTTCAGTTCACCTTATTTTTGCTTATTTCAGATCTTATCAGATCAGATCAGATCAGACCAAAAAAAATAAGTTCAGATCAGATCAGTTCAGATCATGCTTATATTTAAAAATCATTATATCTTTCATTACATATTAGTAAAAATTATAATAATTGAATATTAATAAAGTACTCATTGAGACGAATCAAACAAGACCCCACATGACTATATTTTTTTTCTTATATATTGAGCAAAATCTAAAAGATAAGATCTTGTAATCAGAAAAAATAAGTTCAGATCAGATCAGATCAGAAAAAATAAGTTCAGATCAGATCAGATCAGATAAGTTCAGATCAGAAAATTTCAGGTGAACTAAACATAGCCTTACATACTTAGTTTCATTTTAACTAGTATTTTGGTTTGGTCAGATTGCTAGCACAACTTCACTTAAAAGGGTAGTGTCATACACCCTTAATTATTAGTCTACTTTGCAAACAATTGTAATACTATTCTTAACTATTAACAACATTCGTAATACTTGACTTAGGCTAAAAGAATCTGTAGTACATATTGGTGCAATATTAATTAAGCTAACATATAAAATGGAGGAATTTATATCAATATCTATATCTATGTATATTATTATAATTGCTTGGGTAAGTGTTATAGTCCACCATGTGTCAACCCCCCTCTCAAGTGCTAACATGGCTAGCATTTCCACCACATAACACTTCTCTCATGCAAATGTTCTTACCTTATACATCCTCAGTTTATAAATAGTTGCACCATTTCATATTTTCGCGTTTGCCAATGCATTATTTCAAACATTCATATCTCTTATTATCAATAAGTAAAAATTATAAAAAGTTGATATTAGAATAATATACATTGAGATGTATCTAACAAGATCTCATATGACTACGTTTTTTCCTAAACTATAAATCACCAAAGACGATCAAAGTGCAAGATGTGAACAGTAAACACTGTAGGTGCAATTATTTCTAAACAGAGGAAGTATTTAAGAACAAAATTCATAACTTTGTGTAGAAAATAAGGATCTCCTACTAGTGAGCTACATATCAACATTACAAGTATTCTAAAACAGCTATATTTATTGAGAGACTGATACCGTTTTGTATGCATGACAATCCCAAAACGTGACTAACTCCTATATTCTAACTTTGATCAGATGATGGCTTTGTGAGTTAAGCATAGGGCCCATCTCCCGAGTCCATCAACAATGCCAAGGGGAAGGGCAATATTTCTTTTTGTTGTTCGTCGATTCGGTGAAGCAATGTTTGCATCTTCTACAACTACAAGAACAAGTCCTGGATAATTTATATGCTAACTTATATTATTATAAAAAATCATTCGTGACAAATACATTTTTCATAGTAGAAAACTAGTTTTGAAACCCGTGTGTTACACGAGTTATTGTTTATTTTATTTTTGCAATTTTTTTGTTAACATTGTTGATTTTTTTGTTGCTGTAAATTGAGATTGTCCAGCACAATTGTTATTGTTTCGGCTAAGAAACTAGTCAAAAGAGTAATGTGTTTAAGGTGAGAGTCAAATCTCGAGTAAGGTTACAATCCCGAGTTTGGTCACTGCCGATCCTACAAAACAAGGAAAAACTAGCCCGGGGGTGTTCCGGGAAAAGCCCCTCCGACGTTCAAGTCAGTGATGGGTTAGAGAGAGAAAGTAAGCAAGTCTAGAGAGAGATTCTCTGGTTTAGTTAGGTGAGAATATAATACATGTTCATTGATGAGACTGTTGGTATTTAAAGTGTTGGGAACCCCCCAGACAAGAAACCCTTTTGGGGAGCATCCCAATCCCGAGGAAAGTTGTCACCTTTTTATGGTAAAGCAGTTTTACTTGTGAAAAGCTGATGAGCCTTTTTGGGGCCTAGGGCCTAGTCCTTGGGAGAGGTGCCTTCTAATACTTATTGGGCCCAGCACCTGGTCCAATTAATTAGCCCCATGCCAAGTAATCGGAGCCGGTCCCTTGATCCAGGACACGGTTGGTTGGCGGAAGTTGAAGGTATCTCAAGCTTCACCCTTGGGCCATAATCCTGACTTGGCCTGGGCTTTGTAATAAATCTGTCATGTAGTCAGCGTGGGCCTCGATTCGAATCCTGACCCGAGAGTATCGTACCCTGACTTGGTTTGGGTAATGGGAAGGGCTCTCAAGCCAGACCTCTAGAGAGTATGGGGTTCACAATGACGACCTCGACAACCCTTGCGGTAGGCCTCTGTAGCCCCGACCCGAGAGGGTTTGGAACTTAGGTAGCGATCCCGATAGCATCAAGGGTGCACTTTCATTGTCCCTACCCCGAGAGGGTTTTATCGATTTCATGTGGCGATCCCGACCACACATGTAACAGCCCTCCCTAGTTAGCAGCTTATTTATGACTAACTCTAACTCATTAAATGAATAAGCTACTAATTAGAGATGCTGTTAGTACAGATTCCTAACCTCCCCCTGCCCTTGGAAGGTTAAGGACGTGCATATATCTGAGCATAGTTTATGAAAATCCACTTAAAATACTTAATTATTACATCGTAGTCTAAGTAATTAAAAGTGGAGTCCAAAAATATAAGTTACATCCCATAATTAATTTATACAGTAACATCACGCAGCAGCAAAACATATATCACGAACTTTCCAAATAAAGTTTATCTTTGACCTTCAGCTTATTCCTGCAAAACAACTGAATCTGCCCCACCAGGACAGGTTCAAAGGAACAAAACAGTCAGCTACGCTGGTACACAAGTCCCACTATTTTCAAATATTAAGGTGGCGGAAATTAGACTTTAATGTTTGAATAGCATCATAATCCATGAATCTCGATATTTCTTTGCTATAAAATATTATAATACTCCTCCTTCGTAATTAGGTAGCATAATAGTAATCATACATCATAACAAATAACTTTAAAAAAAAAACAATACTTATACTTTTCCAAAACTCACTTAAATGTGTCGATACAAAACTCAAAATACTTTCAATTAGGGAAGGAACACTAAATGGAACTTTTGAGGGACGTCTCCCTACTTTTATTTACTTCTGCTTGCAAGACTTTCTAGGTCATGACCCTATATAACAGAGCAATCCCCGCTCCGGAGCAATACCCGCTCTAATAACTTAAAGAGCAAACCCGTCTACAATTATTGTTCATCACTGCCAATGCAGTTACTTCCCTTAAAAATAGCTTTTAACTTATAACTTAATTATATTCAAAACTTATTTGCCAATACTTGATCAACCAACTTAATAATCAACTTAGCTTAGTTATCAAAACAAGTTTCGAAAACGCAATTGCTATGTCAAGTTCCGCTATATTTGGAATGATGACTTAACAATCATGAATCGAAAGGATGTGATAGTTAAATAAGGTGATTAAAGGATGGTTTAGCAAGATAGGACAGTAGGTGAAAGGTTTATAAGTACTCTTATCATAAGAAAGATTACTTCACACAAATAGAACATAGGTCCATTAGATGGTTCTCGGTTTGGTGTATTAACAATGGTCTAGGCGATGAATTAAAGGACTAGTTGGTTTAGCCAAGGTTTAGGATTCTCACTTCATATATAGGTACATACAGTAGGGATTCATCAAAAGAAACACATCGAAAGTTGAAAACGCAAAGGTTTACAAGTCCAAAGTTGTTACGCGAATAGTTGAGTTTTTAGGTGTAGTTTTCTTCTCAAAAGAGGTTAGATTTAATCTACGAAAAAGATAGTGTTACAAGGTCATTAAGCAGCAATATAAGTGTATTTACAGTAGGTTATCATGTAAAGGTAACAACAACGGAAGCACTGAATACCATAACACAATCGAAACAGAAACACGGTTTAATCAGTTTTTTAAGAGGAACTTGACATGCAATGGTTTTTGATTCGAAATCATCAATCCTAAAATATAATTAACATATTGAAATCACTTACTTATAACTCATTACCAATACAGTAAGTTCTCCATATAAAAACACACATTCGTAGCTCAAAAATTTCCATAAACAAGCTTTAAGACAAAAATTGAGAAAATCAGCTTTAACGGTGGTTCTTGTGTACCTTAATTTGGTGTTTAGGAAATTAACCCTTGCTTAGCAACTCGTACTACTCCTCCAGCAACTCCTTAAGATCTTAATAAACACATTCATCACCTTAAAGTTAATAATAAACCCAAAGAAATCAAATTTAAAACCGATATACCTCATGCATGCTGAAAATCAGCCATATCTCACCTTCCTTAGTTTTTCTTTGGCTTACAATGTTGAAACCTCAAAACTAACGTCTACCCAGTATGAACAACACCTTGAAGAATCTAGGGAAGTGCTTGCATGTGAAAAATCAGAGCAAAGAAGAGAGGCCAAAAGCTTGCTGTTGGACGCCAGAAATGGCGTGAAGAAAGAGAGAGAAAAGAAGAGATGTTCTTGTGGTTGTTTGTGAATTGATTTTGATGATACTGAATGAGAGTCTTCCCATCTCATATATGCAGAATGGGTAAGGGCAAACTTGTCATTTCCGATTTAGTAATAGGGGTAAAATCGTCCTTTCACTTACTTATGCACTAATCAGATTTTTCTAAAGCTTCAACTTGGATTTTCTTCCTTAATTCCTACCTAATCCTTAATTATTCTTAGCTAAATTTCTCCAAAGTATACCACATATCTTAATGAAGGTATCTTAACCTAATCAACTCCTTAATCTTACTTCCTCGGCTAATACCTCGATATCTACTAACACAAATCCTATAATTCAGAGGCAATATTCAATGTACCTATCATAATTAACTTAATTATCACATAGCTCATGTTATTAGTTAGCTAATAAATACACGTTAGAAACAAATTCATATAACATTTATTTACACTTTTAAAATTCGGAGCGTATCAATTATAATTACTTAATCGTCATTAACTTAGTTAATTACGGATTATTGATTCTAATATTAGCTTAATAATTCAGGCTATTACAACACAACTCATGGGAGATAGCACCAAAGGTGCACATTCATTATCCCGGTCCCGAGAGGGTATTCCCGATTTCATGTGGCAATCCCAACCACGCCACTCATGGGCGACAGCACCAAAGGTGCACATTCATTATCCCGGTCCCGAGAGGGTTTTTTCAATTTCATCTGGCGATCCCGACCACACCAATGATGGGTAACCGACGCCCCGACCCCGAGCGCTCTGTGGGTGCACAATTCAGGTCACGAGGATTTTGGAAATCCAAGAGGCATAGACCCGTTCCTGATGATGTTGGGTAGACTCGAGGCCTAATGAGCCCCTTGGCTTGACCAAGTGGTGAGGATCCAACTCGGGGGCTAATGAGCCTTTTCCTTGGGATCCCGAGTTTGTATGGGATAGACTTAGCCATTTTTTAGCTGAGTATGAGCCTTTTGGATTGACCAAGGAGGGGTGCCTATCTCGGGGGCTAATGAGCCCTTCCCCTTGGGATCCCGAGTTGGTCATGAGTATCCTTAGCACTTTTTAAGCTAAGCATAGAGCCCCTTGGATTGATGAAGTATGCGGGTCCAACTCGTAGGCTAGTGAGCCCTTCTCTTGTGATCCCGAGTCGTAGACTCGAGGGCTAATGAGTCACTTGGCTTGACGAAGTGGTGAGGATCCAACTCAGGGGCTAATGAGCCTTTTCCTTGGGATCCCAAGTTAGTCCGAGATATACTTAGCTGTTTTTTTAGCTAAGTATGAGCCTTTTGGATTGACTAAGGAGTGGTGCCTATCTCGGGCGCTAATGAGCCCTTCCCATGGGGATCCCGAGTTGGTCATGAGTATCCTTAGCACTTTTTAAGCTAAGCGTAGAGCCCCTTGGATTGACCAAGTGATGAGGGTCCAACTTGGGGGCTAATGTGCCCTTCCCTTGTGATCCCGAGTTGGCTATCGATGGACTAAACTATGTTCTAGCTAAGTACGGAGCCTCTTGGATTAACCAAGTGATGAGGGCCCAACTCGGAGGCTAATGATGTTGGGGCCAGCCGATCTTCATGGTCCGGGGTGGTATTGTTTTCAGTGCCGGGCCAGTTATTAAGGTTGTGCGCGACGCCCCTTCGAACCAAAAAGGGTTCAGACGAACGTTTTATCATATCTACACGAGTGGTGACCGGGGGATCCCCATTTTCCCCCCGAGGATGAGCCTAGATTCCGGTTAAATCAGACAGTCCCGAGAATAGCGACGGGGGACTTAACTTATGTACCTTAGAATTGGCTGCCTTGCCGTCATGAGATTCGTAACGAGATGTTTTTGGCAGCTGTAGGCTTGAGCCGTACCTGTGATAAGGGTAATTTCCTTAGTCGAATGTGTAAGTTATTTCTTTAATGCTAAGTTTTTGACATCCCCTTTGTTTCAGCTCTTACCCGACACCGACTCGATCCTACCATGGCTGAGCGTTTCATTGATTGTGCTGACTTGGCTGCCAAGTTAATGGCCGAATTGGACGCAGAGACCATGTCCGTGCCCCCGCCTCCTAAGGTCGGCTCTTTTCTCTTGGAGCTAGCTCCATTGCACCCTGTCTAGTCCCGAGTGGATCGATTTGGGACCAACGTGCCCTTTACCTCTATCACGAGGCCTCAGAAATTGGCCAGGGTGAAGAGTGATGTCCAGACAATGTATACTGATGCCGACGATGAGGCCCTTCTGAGCTTGGGCCATGGGGAGGTCAATGATTTCTATGAGTCCTGGCTTGAGGCAGGCCTTTACCCGAGTCTATATTTTAATTCTTTCACACCTCAACACTATTGACACGTTTTAGCTCCCTTCTAGACCTCCATTCGCATGACTTCCGTTATCAACCGCCACTCTCAATATGAGGAGGGGATTTCGACACTTGCTAAGGAGGTTGAGAGCCTGAAAAAGCAAGTTGCGGATCACGAGGCTGAGAATCCTAAGCTCAATGGTGAGCTCGAGTCTCAGAAAGATACTTTTGAGAAGGCCTCTAAGGCTGTGAATGAGTATGACATGTTGAAGGCGAACAACAAGAAGATCCTCGAGGACCTCAACGCTGCTATTATCGAGAAAAATGCTAAGCATAAGGAGTTAGACAATCTATAAGTCAAGCTCTCGGATGCTGAAAAGAAAGTCAATAGCTTGACTTGTAAGCTCTAGAAGGCTTCTTCTCGAGAGTCGGCTCTTCAAGCGGGGCATAACCAATTCTTGGAGGGATGGAAGAGGTATCCCGAGGGGTTGACTTTTCTTGGCAAGATGGCCTCCCACTCTTACCGCATGACAGTGAGGGAGACCAAGGAACGTCTAAAAGGAATAGTCATTGGTCCCGTCTCTTCTCTGAATTGGAATGAGATCGAGGCTGAGTTTGACCTTCGCGTTGCCGAGGAGCAGAGGCAGGAGGTCGAGAAGAAGGTGGTTGCAAAGGCGGCAAAAAAGAAGGATGCGCCCTAAACCTCTACTTCCAAAGCCCATGAGGCCCCTATTCAGCCTGCTTTCAAGGAGCAACGAAACCCTCAAAGTCCAACCGCCCTTACTGCTACCCCGGGCCCTGCTGTTCGACTTGAAGAGGTTGAGCCCAAGGATCACTTGTCGGAGAAAAGTTCTGAAGATGAGGATGGTACGGGCAGTACCGACAGGTCCACCGACAAGGCTCTTGTTGCTTAGACTCTCTTCTCTTTATCTTTCTTGTATTTAGAGGGAGTTCTATTCCTCGAGGTCTTTTAAGCTGTATTTGAAACTTTTCTTTTAATGACATGTGTTCATTTTGCAAGAAATTGTCTCGTTTGACAATATTCGTTGCAACTAACAAGATTGATGATATTAGAAACCAACTCTTTCATTACTGATTGTAATAACGACAGTCTAATAAGGTACTGCTGATTGCCCCAAGTTGTGATGAATGATATAGGCCAATGGCTCAAGTGTGGCCAAGCTTACAAAACATCTCGCCAACTCTAATAGGGAGTCGTAGGCACCCCGAGTGGATTTACATGTTGAGCATAAACAATGGCTCAAGTGTGGCCAGGTTACAATATATCTGCTTAGTTGAAGTATTTCTTCAAATTGTCTGCGTTCCAAGGTCTGGCTAATGGGGTCCCCTTCGAGGATTCCAGTCGGTAGGTCCCTGGCTTGATCATCTCGGTGACGTTATATGGTCCATCCCATTTGGGCCCGAGCGTACCCTTCATACGTGTAAGTCCTATGGCCTTGACCTTTTTGACAACCCAGTCGCCCACATGGATGGGTCTTGCCTTTACCTTGAGGTTGAATTGCATGGTTACCCTTTGTATGTCACGGATGGATCTTAACAGGGCATTGCCTCTGGACTCGGGTAGGAGGTCAAGATTCACCCTCTTTTCCTCCTCGTTCCTGTCGTTTGCGTAAAATATCATCCTCGGAAAAGGTACGCCCACTTCCACTGTTAGGACAGCCTCGCTACTGTAGATTAGGTTGAAAGGCGAGTGCTTCATAGCTTCTTTCACAGTGGTTCTTGTTGACCAGAGGACTCCCAGGAGATCGTCAATCCAGGAACCCTTGGCCCCCTCTAGTGATTTTTTGATCCCGTTGAGCACTACTTTATTTGCAGCTTCTGCCTGACCATTCGTCTGCGGCCGAGAGACGGTAGAGAACCCAGTTTGGATCCCGAATCTAGAGCAATATTCCCGTGTTGGTCCACTGTTGAATTGCCTACCATTGTCCGAGATGAGTGTTCTCAGGATGCCAAAATGAGTAATGATGTTCTTCCATATGAAATTATGAACTTGCTTGTCGGTGAGGGAAGCGAGTGGTTCCGCCTCTACCCATTTGATGAAGCAATCGATGGCCACGAGCAGGAATCTCCTTTGCCCCGAGGCTGCAGGAAAGGGCCCTATCAGATCCATCCCCCATCTATCGAAAGGCAAGACGGCTTGTATTATCGTTAAGGGGCTCGTCGGGGCCCGAGGGATGTCACTGTGCGGCTGGCAGCTCGGGCATTTCTTTACCAATTCAGCAGCATCTGCTTTGAGGGTAGGCCAGTAGTACCCAACCCTCAGTGCTTTCCCGGCTATGGTCCTGGCCCCTTGATGACTGCTGCAGGCGCCCTCATGGATCTCCGGAAGGATGTAGTTTCCTTCGAAAGATGTAACACACTTCAGCAAGGGATGGGTGTATGACTTTTTGTATAAGTTTCCTTCATGCCAGATGAACTACCCCGACTTATTTCTCAGAGCCTCTGCCTCTTTTTCCCCCGAGGGTAGTACATTATTCCGCAAGAAGTTTATGATATCTTCCATCCAGGTATCTGTTATGTTCAAGGTGTGAACTTGGAGGGAGTTGATGCTTTGTTGTTCTAAGACTTCCCAGATAATGGTTCGGGGTGTGAGCCCATCTGTCGAGCTGGCCATATGAGCCAATGCATCTGCCTATTGATTCTCCGACCTTGGGAGATGGTGAATGTTTAACGAGGAAAGCTGTTTGATGAGGTCTCAGGTCTTATTGAGGTACATCCTCATATTGTCTTCCTTGGCCTCGTATTCTCCCAAGACCTGCCCAACTATTAGCTGCGAATCAGACTTATCCGTTATTATCTGAGATCCTGAGTTGATGCAGATCTTAAGACCTAGAATCAGGGATTCGTATTCCGCCTCATTGTTTGATGCCAGGAAGTTGAATTTTATTGCATATTCTATTTTGTCCCCGAGTGGGGGAATGACAACTAGCCCTACACCACTTCCCGTCTTAGCGGCGGAACGATCCACTTGCAAGCCCCATGATCTCGCTTCTTCCCCGTCTATGGGTCGAGAGCTGCATTCACTGATGAAGTCTGCTAGGGCCTGGGCCTTGATGGCCTTTCAAAATCCGCTAGTTGGTCTACCCATTCGGTCATCCGTGTTGAATGATTCCTGCTTTCAATTATTTTCCTAATAGGTCGTCCGGTGAGGACCTTGATGGAGTGTGCCTGGAAGTAGGGTTTCAACTTCCGACTTGCCATCACAAGAGCAAATACTACTTTTTCCATCTGACTATACCGAGCCTTAGCTCCTCGGTATGCATGACCTATGAAATAGACTGGATGTTGCTTTTCTTCTCTTTCTACCACGAGCACAGCGATGAGTGCGTATTCCGACACTGACAAATAAATGTAAAGAGTCTCCCCCGGTAGGGGGGCAATAAGTTTTGGCAGGGTCACCAAATGCTCTTTCAGTTGTTTGAAAGCTTGCTCTGCCTCTTTGTCCCAGTCAAATTCTTTCCTCTTGAGCGCTCTAAAGAAGAGCAAGCTCTTGTCAGCTGCTCGAGATAAGAAGCGGCCAAGCGACGCTTGGCATCCGGTGAGTCTCTGTACTTCTCTCACATTTCTGGGTGATGACATGTTCAAGATGGCCTTGATTTTATCGGGGTTCGCCTCAATTCCCCTCTCATCAACCAGGAACCCGGGGCACTTCCCTCCTTTCACCCCCAATACGCATTTTTTCGGGTTTAACTTCATGTCGTATCGCCGAAGGGTGTTTAATGTTTATGGGAGGTCCTCAACATGATCGACACTCCTTTTGCTTTTGACAATCATGTCGTCCACATATACCTCAATGTTCCTCCCGAGTAGTTCTGCAAATACCTTATTGATTGTCCGTTGGTAGGTAGCCCCTGCATTCTTTAGCCCGAAGCGCATCATTTTGTAGCAATACATGCCTTGGGCCGTAAGGATTGCCGTGTGCACTCGGTCCTTTTCTGCCATCGGGATTTGGTTATATCCCGCATTGGCATCCATAAAGCTGAGTAGCTCATGACCAACAATTGAGTCGACCAATCTATCGATCTTCGGGAGGGGGTGATTGTCCTTGGGACATACTTTGTTTAAATTGGTAAAGTCAACACACATACGCCAGGCCCCGCTTGCCTTTTTTACTAATAAGACGTTGGCAAACCATTCGGTGTATTGGCATTCTTCAATAATCCCGACTTCTAATAATTTCTTCACTTCTGCGGCGGCCGCCGCGTTTCTTTCAGGCCCTTGATGCCTAAGCTTCTGTTTGATGGGGCGAAACCCCTCTCTGATGTTGAGTTCATGACAAGCAAAGTCGGGATTGAGCCCCTGCATGTCAGATGGGGAGTAGGCAAACACATCCTTATAATCCCGTAGTATGTTGATGAGCTTCTCCTTGATCTCGGGGCGAAGGTTGGTGCCTATCCTTAAATTCTTCTCGGGGTCTTCCCCTATCATTACTTCCTCATTCTCTTCGACCAGCTGGGGTCGTTTGTATAACTTCGGATTTTCAAAAATATAGACCCCGAGGCCAGTAGGGGTATCTGCGGAATCTTCCCTCTTCCTTTTCTTCTCATTCCTTTCCTCGGGTGCCCCTGTTTGGAAGCTGTTGGTATAGCATTCCCGGGCTGTTTGTTGGTCACCATATATTTTCCCGACTTGTCCATCGTTAGTTTCATACTGCAGCAGCAATTGATACACCAAGATTGCCGCCTTGATCTTGTTCATGGTGGGTCTGCCCATGATGGCATTGTAGGAATGTGGGGTATCAACCACTAGGAAGTCGATTGACAAGTTTCTTCCCTTACCCCTCTCCCCGAGTCTCACTGCCATCTTTAGAAATCCAAGCGGGTAAAAAGATCCTCCCCCAAAACCTATCAGTGGTTGGGGTAACATCTTTCTCGGTATACTTGAGCTTGCGCAGGCATTCCAGAGTGATGATATTCGCTGAGGACCCGGTATCGACTAGGATCCTCTTGACCCGAGAGTTAGCAATTTTCATTTCTATCATCAGGGGGTCGTTATGGGGGGTGTGAATGTGCCGGTCAGGCTCCGCAAACGTCATAACGGGACATTTCGCCTTCGTTACTAGTCCAATTTCTAGGATGTGCTTTTTCATGTTATGGAGGTGTGCTTTTCGAGCTCGACTAGTTGAGCCGCCCGAGGCGTGTCCTCCAGCTATTACTCCGACGTATCCGTCGGTGTTGTCACTATCATTACTCCGATGTATCCGTCGGTGTTCTCCTCTTGACCCGAGAGTTAGTAATTTTCATCTCTACCACCAGGGGGTCGTCGTCATGGGGGGTGTGAATGTGCCGGTCAGGCTCCCCAAACGTCAAGATGAGACATCTCGCCTTCCTTACTGGTCCAACTTCCAGGACGTGCTTATTCATGTTATGGAGGTGGGCATTTTGAGCTCGACCGCCCGAGGCGTGTCCTCCAGCTATTACTCCGACGTATCCGTCGGTGTTGTCACTATTTGTGGAAGCATTTGTCGTCATTATAATACTATTCAAAAAAACATGCAGCAAAAAATAATGGATACGAATTTTTTTTCATTTCCTCGGTGGAGGAAACGAAAAAGAAGCTCGTTTCCATGCAAACAATTTTTTTTTTTTGTTTCCTCGACCGAGGAAATGAAAAAAAATCTGGTGCAGGTGGTGGGTTTTTTCCGACGTGTTAAGTAGTAACAACGGGGTGGTGGATTTTTTCCAGCGAAACCATAACAAAACTGACATGGATGATGATTCTCCAACATATTTCACCTTCTTCCTTGGGCCCATGCCTTATCTTGCATGTTGTGGTGGCAGCGATGGTGGTTGTCACGCTCATGGGTCTCGCGGTGGTGATGGTGTTGGCTCTGTCGTGGTCGTTGATGCGGTGGTGATGGTGGTTTCCTCTTGGTGGTGGTGGTTGGGGTGAGGTGAGAGTAGGAGAGAGAGTGAGAGTGAGAGTAGGAGAGAGGGAGAGAGTGACTGGGAGAGAGTCAGTATATGTAGGGGTAGTTTAGGGATAATTTTAAAAAATACGGACGATTTTTAGTAAATACGGGCGGCAAATAGAAATGATCACTTTTCTCTCCCCTCTAGAGGAGGTTTCGTAAGTGAGTACCTCGTTTAATCTTATTAGTATCCTAGTTAATTCATACTAATAACCTCGTTTATTTATATGAATAATTCCATTTAATCATACTAGTAACCCAAATATTTACAAAAGTAACCTTATTTTTTCATACGAGTAACCCCAAATGTTCACAAAAGTAAACCCATTTTTCATACGAGTAATCTTATTTATTCATGCAAGTAACTTCATTCGTTCATAAGTGTAACCTCATTTAATCATATAATGACGTTATTTAATCGTATGACTAACCAAAACTATTTACAAAAGCAACCTCATTTTTATTCATACGAGTAACCTCACTTAATTATACGACGATCCTATTTAATCATACGAGTAACCCCTATTTTTCACAAAAGTATTATTTATTCATATAAGTCACTTCAATTAATCATACGACTGCTCTAAATATCATAAAATATTATATGAGTACCCCTATTTTTTTTTGTAGTAATCTCGTTTGGTTTTTGGAGTAACATGGTTTAGTCTAGGGGTGTTCATAAAAAACCGAAACCGAAAAACAATATCGAAATACCAAAAATCGGTCTAAATGGGTGGTTACCGTAACGATAAAAAAAAGTTTCAAGGGTACGATCACCGAACCGATAAAATTAACGGTTAAACGGTACGATTACGGTTATGATTTTTGAGTGAACGGTTAACCGAAATATCAATTTTTTTCTCTATTTAATGGTTGTGAAACATTTTCAAACAATTATATTAATTCTAATATTTGTTGCTAAGTTACAACAATTAGAGAAAGCATGTAATTACTCGGAAACGCTAGTACTAATATATAAACAATATAATTAGGAAATGAAGTGAAAGGTTAGTGTTAGTTATATTTTACAATGGATTTATTATCCAGTTTATAATAGAGTATATATAATATTAAAATATATGCAAAAAAAGTTGAAAACATATACTCCCTCCGTTTCATATTAATCTACACACTTTGACATTTTATACTATTCACAAATTACACTTTGACTCTCGTTTGTGATTTATACGTGAATAAAAACATAGCCATGTGGGATCTTGTTAGATTCATCTTAGTATGTATTTTATTAATATGCATTTTTTATAATTTTTACCAGTAGAAAACTAAAGATATATGTCTTCAAAGTTTTACATTGGCATACGTGAAAAGTGTAGTGTGTAGATTAAAATGAAACGGAGGGAGTAGTACATTAAGTAAAACATTAATAGTATAACATAAATAAAGATTAATGGTTAACCGAAAAATGGTACCGAAAAAACGGTTAACCTCTTAAGCGGTAACATGTCTAAAAGGTTACGGTTATGGTTCGTAAATGAGTGAACCGAAACTTCTGGTTACAGAACTGAAATGTTGTTTCGGGACGGTTAACCACCCATGAACAACCGTACAACCCTAGTTTAAACATATGATAACCTATTTCAATCATATGAGTAACCTAGTTTAATCTTACCTTAGCGAATTGTCAAATTATCCATACATCTTTAGTCAAAATAACAATTCATTTTAAATGAACCACCTCGTTTGTTTACTGCAGGATATGTCTCGTTTCAAGAGTAATTGCCTGAAATCTTATTTCCATTTTGTTTTCCATTCTACTTGTGATTATATACAAATATATATTTATATTGTTCTTATCTTATAGGGAGTATTGCATCAGTAAGGTTCATTGGTCACTTATGGGATTTGCAAAAGACGAGTAACCTCATTTCTTTTCATACCCGTGACCTCATTTATATATACTACTAACCCCAGTTATCAATACAAGTAACCCCCATTTATCAATACAAGTAACCTTATCTATTCATGATATGCGTAACTCGAATTGTTCACAAAAAGAACCCTCATTTATCAATATGAGTAACGTTATTAATCCATACGAGTAACCTCATTCGTTTATAAGGGTAACCTCATTTAATCATCTAATAATGTTATTTAATCATACGAGTAATTTCAATTATTCACAAAAAGAACCTCATTTCTTCACATGAGTAACCTTATTTAGTCATATGACCACCCTATTAAATCATAAGACTAACCCCAATTGTTCACAAACGTAACCTTATTTCTTTATACGAGTAACCTCCCTTAATCATATGACAACCCTATTCAATCATATAAGCAACCCCAATCATTCATAAAAGTAATATCATCTATTCATATGAGTAACCTCATTCGTTCACATGAGCAACCTTATATAATCATATGACAACCCCATTATTTAATCATACGAGTAACCCCAATTGTTCACAAAAGTAATCCTTTTTTTTGCATATGAGTAACCTCATTCGTTTAAAACAGTAAAGTGGTGTTGGTATTCCATTTTGTTATAAAATTAACCACATTTTTTAATAGAGTGGCTCCCTTCTTATTTTTAAGAGCAACCACATATTCATACAAGTAACTCCATTTGCTCATAAACGTTTGTGGACAGTGATCAACTTCAAAAGGCCATATATCACATCACACCCAATATCTTTGGAAAATTCAAGTTGGAGATCAAAATTTGACTCGATATTTTTCAAAAGCATGGTCAAACGCCTGATTTCGATAAGAAACAAGTGAGATATGACCTTTTAAAAATGAGATGGTTGGCACAATGGCGCACACGCGGCCACACGCAAGACGAGTTGTATATATATATATTTAACTAGTATTTTGGCCCAAGCGATGCCCTGAGTCAGTTATAGATTTGCAATTATCAAACATAATATTATACATAAATTTCATAGTTGATTTTATTAGCTTTTCAATCTTCCAATTGGTTGCTGCTTGTCGAACTTCTTAGCACATTAGTCAAGGTGTTGTCATTTTATTCTCTAACTTTCTTGTAATAATATGATTTGAGTGTTTGATTGATAATTTTTAATGTGCAAATTGCAATGTTGCCATAAAAAAATTTGCTTTTTTGGTAAATTTATTAGTAAAATTGTACCGTTTAAAAAAGGATTATTTTAATAGAATTACTATCATATGTTTTTATTTTACTCTATTATAAATTGCATATATATATTTTTTAAAAGGGCCCAATCTACTATTTTACCTAGGGTTCCAAAAATTTCACAGTATGCAAAAATGATAAGCAAGTTTTTCTTCCAATTCTCAAACAACTCAAATTACACTTTGATTCACCAAGAACCATATCAAATATTTCTCCCAGAAATTATTGGTGAAAAACAAAAAAAAACAAAAATTGAACAGAAGAGAATTGTGCTTCCTCTGAACCCCATGTGGTTCCCTCTCGACCCATTTGACAAGAGTTACATGCACTTCTTCAAACCGAAGCCCCAAGCACACAAACATATAAAAATTACAAATGTAGAATAAATAAACAAACAAAAATATAAATCAATAAGGAGTAGTTTAAGTTCAGAAATTATATTTTGGGTGGTCTTACTAAACATAGACAAAAGGTCCGACAGATAAAAGCGAAGTGTCCTCATTAAGCTTCCTTGGTGGTTTGTCAAGAGAGGCACCATCAATGCCGTCGTTGTCGTTAGTTGGGATGGTGCAATCGCCGGGGGTGGAGGCGGGTTCATTAAGGTAAACCTTGCAGTCCTTTTTGATGTTGTAGCGAAATGGTACAAGCTTTTCGAGGTCCATGTAAAAGTAACCACCTTTTGTAGGTGGTGAAATCACTGTGAAGGGTTTAACCTTAACATCCACAAAACATGAAACCCTTGCAGTTGCCCCTGTAAACATTCCGCCGATTGTTATGCATCACTAATTCATTCATTTTACATATATACTCCATCCGTCTCAAAACATAGTTCCCATTTCTATATTTGGTGTCGAAAAATATAGTTCCTATTTCCATATTTAATTCCACATTTTTCCGTAATTTGTCTAAAAAAACCGTGTCCCATTATTTATTTGCTTCTTGAATTTTGTTTTTTTCTTTATTTATTCAACCAAAATATTACAATTAATGCTCTTTCACCAATTATACTCCATTCTCTCTCTTAAAATCATCTTTTCCCACCCAACATTTATTTAAATAAACAAAAAATCTTTACTATCCCTACTTGCATAAATTACCGTGAATAAGGGAAATGGGAACTATATTTTGAGACGGAGAGAGTAGAATACTACGTTTGCATGTGTGTAGTAATAATAAATCAAAAGCTATTAGCGATGAAGAAAAGTTAAAGTAAGTATTCTTTATTATCAGAATTTTAGAAAATCTCTCTTTAATAATTGAAACATATGTTAATGCTTGATAATTTGATATGGTTGCATATATAGTGATAGTGCTACTACAAAAATATTAAGATGGTATGGATGAGATCTATTACCTTCCGTCTTAATCAGTTCACCATTCCTTCTGCAATAGATCATGGCTTGAATCCTTTTGACAGTATTATCTTCGGGTTTGTGGTCCTCGAGGTCTGCAGAAGCAGTACCCAGAAATGCAAGAACAACCATGGAAGCTAAGAAGAAACGAGTAATAGCCATTGCTATGATTTTTGGAAGTATCAAATTTTAGTGGAAAACGTGTTTTGGGTGCTAGCTCACATATGTCTTCTTGATTATTTATAGTATCCTTTGTCTTACTATTTCAGTATATATTTTTTGAGATATATTTAGCTCATTAGCTGTGTTTACTACGTGCAGGCGCGCAAAGTAGTTAACCCCACGTTTGCTATCAGTGCAATACAAAGAGCAGCGAAGCACTAACTTTTTGATCCCAACAATTTCAATAATATAAACGCTAATGAATGAAAATTAAAAATATTAAATAATTTTAACTTAATTAGAACTAGCAAGTTTTGGAGATATACTTACACTTTTCTTTTTAATTGTTACACTTACACTTTTCACGCATGCCGATGCACTACTTTGAGTCTTTATATCTCTAATTTTGTATTTGTAAAAAAATATAAAAACTACATATTAATAAAATACATACTAATACGGATCTAACAAGATCCCACATGACTATGTTTTCATTCACGTATAAATCACAAACGAGGGTCAAAGTGCAATTTGTGAATAGTGTAAAATGTCAAAGTGTAACAATTAAAAAGAAACGGATGTAGTATATTTGAAGAGTTCATTCATCATACATTTGGTTCAAGATTAATTTCTGCTTGTTTACTAATTTGAAACTCTTCTCTTTAATACAATTTGCTCAATTGGATTATCTAAAAAAAACAATGAGCAAAAAATAGCCTAATTGGGTGTACCATGCTTACAGTAAACCCGGGTATATGATACAATTTGTAATATTTGAATATATTTTGTTAATTTAAACCTCCTAACTAATGCTTTTTTCTCTCTCTCTATATCTCTCTCTATATCTCTATTATATAAGGGGAGGGGGGAGAAAGATGGTCTCCTCAATTGGAAGTACTAAATTGCCCTTAATGATCTAATGGAATGAAAAAAATTACAAAAGAAAACAATTTAAGAATCATTTCTCATTTGAACTTGCCATCAAAACAAGTTAAAATGATAATGTCAAATATTTCAATCAGAAAATTAAATGGACAAAATATCTTGACCTTCTTTTACAAGAGAATACGGTATACATGGCGCCCATCTGAAAAGTCTGAAACACGCACTACCTTTGATACTCTTTAATCCAATCACCAAAAATTAATATTGAAAATCACTCACAACCTTTATTAGTTTTTTATATTGACAAATTAATATATCTAAATTAAATTAATCAATTTTTTTTTGACTGGTAAATTAATCTAATTATTAATCTTTGACATCTTGTGTAATCATAGTTATAGTACGAATGAAATATATATAATAATTTTGTCAAATGCATCCATGGTCACTTTGTTAATTGCAGTATTTTCATTTCAATATCTTTAATTGCAGTCTCAAATAAAGCAAACACTTTTAAGTTGAAAGGTGTGAAGATATGTTGGGTTTAGGTTGCAACTTATAAGTTATGCATTTGGCAAAAAAATCTATAATAAAATAACAAGTTTGGAAATTAACGCACGCATCGCGTGCATATAAGACTAGTACATATATATATCTATTATATAAGTCAAGGGGGAGCTATGGTGTCCCCCAATAAAATGTCTTTTTTATTCTTAGCTAATATATATACTTAATAGAATATTAAGATTTTGTATAATTATATCGTTTCCTAATTTAAAGATGGGTCAAAATTTTCAATAATAAACTATTATAATTATTAAAAAAGTAACTTGACATGATGAGAAAAACGGTTACTCAATAAAAAAATTACAAAAATTTTACATCTAAACGTTTATCTCAATTTACAAAAACTTTATAGATTACAATAATTTATATAACAATAATTATAAATCACACTTCTATAATTATATTTTGATGAAATTTATTACGAATAGACCTAAACAATCGACGCATGCATCGCGTGCATAGAAGACTAGTCTATTATATAAGCCAAGGGGGGAGCAATGGTGTCCCTCTTGAAATTTACTTAAATACTCCTCTGGCCACCTAATTAATCATCCCAAATTCCATGCATAAACTTGCCAAAAATAAAATATCAATCAAATCAAATCAAATTTAAACCCAATCAACTCATATAAGATTCAATCATATAAACTTGTCAATAAAAAAAGATTCATAATTAAGAACTTACCAAACGTTAATACTTCATAAAATGACAAAAGAATTTACACGGCATAACATCCTCTCAAATCAATTTTTCTATAACACAAACTCAAATACAAACACAAACTCAAAACAATAAAAAAAATCAGTTCTATTCATAGATTGTAGCTTCACAACATTCTCAAATACGGAACTCTGAAATTTATCGCTTCTTTACCGTTATTCAGGTACGCAGTTCGTTATTGAAAATAAAACTATGTGTGTTATTGTTCTATATTCAGTAAATCTTAAAAATATGTATTACGTTCGAGTAAAATTAAACTCGAATTACAGTAGCTCTTACGAATATGAGGTGTATTATATTTTTTTCCAAAAAAAAAATTAACTTAAATTACAGTTTATTTAAAATTTAATTCGAATATAGCTGAAATTCAAATTAAAATTACATCATAAATGATCGAAAAAAAATAAATTTCATCAAAAATGACTTCAAGATTCGTGCCCTGGATATAAAGAAAATTTGAGACAAAATATGAGAACTCGAATTGTTTTTGTGCCCATATATTAAAAAGAAGTTGAGAAAAAATATTTAAACCCATATATTAAAATCAAAAAATCAAATTTCGTTAATATAACTTTAATATTCGTGCCCAAATATTAAAAAAATTGAGACATAATATGAAAACCCGAATTCGGGGGAAATAAAAAAAATACATAAACCCATATAATAAAATTAAAAAATTGTGCTCATAATCGAATTTCAACATAAACTGCAGAGCTTGGGCCATGCTTGCAAGCAACCTCGGCGATCCATGACGGGCTGAGCGAAAGCCAATTCCATGACCGCCAAATTTGTATACACACATATACCCACACATACACACATACACACATTCTAGAGCTGTCAATTCAGTTACTCGAGTCGGGTTCAGGTTCTGTCATCTCAGGTTTCAGGTCATGTTCGGTCAGGTCGTGTCGGGTCATCAAATCGAACAGGTTGATGCAGGTCTGGAACAGTCGTAATTCGGTCAGGTTTGCCTCGGTTCATTTATTCTTTCAGGTTCGGTCGGGTTCGGCGCGGTCAATTTCGGGACATGTCATCTTTCATGATCATCTGGTGTCGGATCGGGTTTATTGCAGGTTTATAGCGGGTGCTTTCAGGTTCGAGTCATGCGTGATTCAGATACTTATCAGGTTCGAGTTGGTTCAGGTTGGTAGTTTTTGGGTGTACCATACTTGGTTTTAGGTCACTTTCTGGTCGCTTCGAGCACGGAACAAGTCATGAATTTTGTGTGGCGCTGATTCAAATTTGTATCATTATTTAAGATAATAATAATAATAATAATAATAATAATAATAATAATAATAATAATAATAATAATAATAATAATAATAATATCATATAGATAGTGAAGGAGGGAGTAACAAAATATCATAGAGAGAGAGGGGGGGAGATGAAGGGGATTGAGAAATGAGAGAAGTTGGAGGAAAGAGGAAATTAAAGACGTAACTGCCTAACTGGTCGATTAGTATTAGGACAGCAGAGGTTACCCTTGTTTGTTTTAAAAAAGAGGATAATAAGATTATGATTTTTTTTAATTAAAAAAAAGGGGATCATGGTGCTCTACGATTTTAGTAAAGATAATGTTGGTATTTTTCTTTGTAAATGATTTTAGTATTTATTTTAGTTTGGAGGAGGAAAGATAACAGGTATTTCAATGGCCTGTTTTTTGTCTTTTCTTTAGATAACATTCATTTGATCAACATGCTTTCTTGCTCTTTAATATAACACTTGACTAATTAGACGTTATCTTTTGGGTGTTATCTTTTCCCATATTTGTAGTAGTGTCAAAAACGAAAAAAGTTGCATGAAGTCCCAAGTTTACAATGCAAACTAACATCCGTATCAGGTTGTGCGGATGTGAGATATGAGATTGTACGAGATATAAAAGGAGAAGATGAGAGATATGAGATAAAAGAGAGTTTTTTGAGAGACAGTGCGAAGAGTTTGTTGTGAACAGTTACCAGTGAATTGGGTTGTGAGTTTTTTTGATGATGGTGCACGTGCCCCCAGATGCTACATCCACCACTGATCCTAATGATGGAAAATCATTTTCCTTTCAAAATGAAGGGAAAACTATTTTCCTTATCTCTCTTGTATACTTCTCTCACTACCTCCTTACTTTCTTTTTCATTTCATCAATTTCTCACACGAAACCAAACAACGAAAAACTAATTTTTAAATTGTGTTTTTCGTTGTAAATTGTTTTCCATGAAAATCATTTTACACTGAAAATGTTTTACGTCTTACCAAACGGAGCCTAAATCGAATTCAATGATGATTTGGTTCACACTCTTCACAGCACATCAAGCACCCTTTAATTTGCCCAATGTTAATTAGTTAGCAAGTGATCCTACCATTTTGTATTTTGAGTATTCAAGAATAATTTATCAAGCAAAGAAGGATCAAGTTCTTCAATCTATTTTAGCAGTTCCACACTTCATCAAAAGAAACTTTTAGTCATAGTTACCCAACAATTTATAAAATATTCAAAATCACTAAGCTTTTTTTTTTTTTGGGTGGGGGGGGGGGGGGGGTGCGTTTGTAGATCTGCAGTTTATCAAACAATTTGGTGAAGCAATTTGAAGAGGGGAAAATAAACCAGAGGCGGCAAAGCAAAAATACAGTATGTTCACTAAGCATTTGAGAAGAGATACAATCTCCATAGTCAACCATAAATACAAAGACTTAACGCTTAATTGATGCCAAACGAGATGGTAAACCAAATTGTAATTGGCTACTTATAAAAGGTTCGACTCAAGACAACCTCATCATCCAACACGAAGGCGACGAGATAAGAGGAACGCCCAGGGGAGGAGATAAACTTCGGCCATGACAACTGGTAAGTGAAGACGACGACGGTGCCTTCACTCGGCAGATAAACTGTGCAATAGTAAGGAATTGCGTTATTCGCTTTGAATTTGAGGATATAGGAAATTGTATTATGTTTGATTTGACGAGTGTTGTGTTTTTATTGTCTATACCGGATAGCGCGTAGGAAAACATAAATAGATAGAGCAATTAACAAGAAAAACAATAAAAGGACCCATAATATTTAGGGTGCGTTCTATTCAACTTATTGACCCTGGACTTATTGGACCTTATCTAAACTGAACTTATTGAACCTGAACTGGACTTATTGGAACTTATTAAACCTGATTGGACCTGATTCAACTCATTGGACCTGATTGAACCTGATTGGAACTTATTGGACCTTATTGGAACTTATTGACCTTATTGAAACTTATTAGACCTTATTGGCCCTGATTGAAACTTATTAGACCTTATTGAACCTGATTGAAACTTATTAGACCTTATTGGACCTGATTGAAACTTATTTGACCTTATTAGACAAAAAAATTGATCATTAATAACATAAATATTACCAATAACGTAAATGTTACCCCTCAAAATTTTTTATGGATTAATAATTATTATAATTCGTCCTTTAAAAAATAATGATTATTAATTATCTCTCATGATAATTAATTTAACAAAAAAAATTACTATTTATATATTTGCATATATATAACTTTCACCACTAATATATGTAATAGTCTTGTTTTGATTTTATAAAACACTAGTAGAAAAGCAAAAAATTTTATATGAATACTAAAATAATAGACATAATACAAATAAATAATAAAATAATAGACATAATACAAATAAATAATAAAATAATATAATTATAATTATTATTGTAAAATATTGTAATTATAATTATTATTATTGTTAACCTTAATTATTTGACCATGATTATATTATTATATAATAGCAATATGAATAATCAAATAATAAACAATAATACAAGTATAATAATATACATTGTGGTACTTTAATAAAAAATTCTAATAATAACATAATCAGCTAATAGTAATATGAATAATAATATAATAGACATAATAAATAAATAATAAAATAATAGGCATAATACAAATAAATAATAAAATAATAGACACTAATACAAGTATAATACTATATAATCATTGTGGTACTTTAATTAAAATTCTAATAATAACATAATCAGCTAATAGTGATATGAAATTCTGAATAACAAAATAATGGACAATAATATAAATGTTTATTAAACATTGACTATTTGGACCTTATTGGACCTTATTAGACCTGATTGGAACTTATTGGACCTTATTAGACCTGATTGGAACTTATTGCACCTGATTGGAACTTATTGCACCTAATTGGAACTTATTGGACCTTATTAGACCTTATTGCCCTTATTAGACCTTATTGCAACTTATCTGAACTTATCTGAACTTATATGAACTTATCTGAACTTATTGGACCTGAAACTTAATTTTTTAAGTTGAACAGAACGCACCCTTACTGTGGAAAAAACTCTCTAAAATGAGGTAAAAATACCCATGACAACCAGTGTTCACTATGTGAATATTTATGATACAAAAATACACAAATTACTAGGATAAAGATAACATTACAATTCTCAAAATATTTAGTTATAAGCCCAAGATGGTGAACATTAAAGATGATAGTGGAGTAAGAAATTGTATATATGTATATTGAAGGGAGGATTTCGAAATTAGAAACTTGATATATGTTTTTTATAAATGCCCCAAATAACTCAACCCATCTAGATAAAGTGGTGATTAAGTCCCTTTTTTTTTACAATGGGAAAAATGTGCATTAATTAAAAACGGAAGTACATCCTAACGCTAATAGGACCAAACAAACACTAAGAAACTAAACTGAGCGATACTCGCTCTTACATAACAATTACAAAACCAAGAATAACTTAAACTAGGATAAAACTGCTCGATCTAGAGGTATGAGTTGATAGATAACTTCAGTGAAACTCTTCTGCTGGTGGATGACGATGGACAGAAACTTGACGAAAGGAGAGGGAGGAGAGGGTTGGCTTCACAAGTGGGGCAACAAAGTAACAACGAGATTAGGAACTCTCAACAGGTAGGACCCATCCCATTGACCTTCTATCACATAGGATTCTATGATCGGGTTTCCTGGAAGAGTCACATTCCTTTGTGACTCAATACCCTTTTGAAAGGGTATTTCAGGCTTCTCCTTTGATGAGAAGCTAAAACGAGTTGATGCGCTATAAACCCAATTGACAAATTGGGGAGCCGCCTTCAGATATCGTTCTGTCAAGACAATAATTGAAGAAATCATTACCAAGCGAGATTGAGATCTAACCAATGTTAGATATCGAAGAACCATCCGATTTTCAAAATCGGATAAAGCAAAGCACATCCATGAAATCTCTTGCCACGCAAACCCTAACCAACCACATAAACCAGATCCAACATCTTGAAGACAATGACTGTTTATGCCAAATTCTGATCAGGCTTAGCTAAGGATCTACAGCTAATGGAGATGCAGCTACAAACAACAAAAGATGCTAGCTACGAAATTAAAAGAGGATGCAAAGAAAAGACAAAGACACCAAGAAATGGTGACGCGAAAAACCCCAGGAAGAGGGTAAAAACCGCGGGTGGAATTGAGTCCACCAATCCACTATATGAGAAGATTACAACTTATAGCTAGCAGCTAGCAGCTTATAGCTTGTACTAAATACACTTAAGAATATTGTAAATGTAGAAGAGAGAAAGAATATAAGTAAGAGCAATGTAAAGACTTGTGTTTTACAGAGTGTTTTTCCCCTCTATTTATACTAATACATTTGTATAACGTTATTCCTTATTTGAACGTTGCATAACTAACTTTCCTATGAAGGTGCCACAACTCCTAGAATCAAGGGAGATCTCCTCTTCTGCTGACTAACCACTTCTCCCTATTTCTTTGGCTTAACGTCACTTATTTTGACTTGGTCTTGATCAGTATCCAATGTTCTTTCAACCGAATTTATTCAGCTCCCTTCGTCTCTGCTTGCTGTAGCTGCTACCTGATAATCTCTAGCTGGGACAGATGCGTAACCTGCAGGTTCAGCTTAGGAAATTTTTAGGACATAACAATTGCCCCTAACTTGTGATGCCAACCTAGGCGTAGCTGAGTTAAAATCGCAAGTTACCAATCAGAACAAACTGTTAGCAAAAGGACTTAAGATTTAAACAAACTTACATTTCTCAAAATTTTATCTCTTTTTCTGAGGAATTAAAACGTGTGAAGATAAAAACTTTTACTTTAGAAGATAAGCTCCTTTAACCGCTGAAAAGATAATTTTCTTGGGAAGAGATAAAATTCATCAGATAATTGATTACTTATCAACAGCTAAAAGATAATTTTTTTTTTACGCATCATTAAATATTTATCCGTTGGCCCAAACTACCGTTGAGCTACCAGTATTTAAAGAACTCTTCTCCTTTTCTGGAGCTTCACTTTACTCTCTAGCGAATTCATCTCCTTCTCAGGTAAAGCTTCTTTCTCTTTCTTTCTTCCCCAAGAACTCTGTAGATCTTTTCTTCTTTTCTAATGGGTAGAGCTATAGATGACGTCGCTTCGTCTGTTACTGAGAGAGACATTGAGGTGCTCAAAGTTCTGGGGGGTTTCCCTGAAAGCGCTCAGATTATCCTTCCTACTCCCACATGCAGGCCCGAAACCTGCCCTGAAGATTACATTTGCTACTACGAGCACCCTTTTTACCTAGGATACAATTATGCATTCTCCCCCCTCACTAGATCTTTCATGGAAGTTTTACACCTATCTCCTGGCCAGCTGATGCCAGCTTTTTGGAAAACCTGCCTAACTTTAGAAACCCTAACTAAGACATGGCACAACCCCTTCTCTCTAAATGAACTTTTGACTGCCTATAGCGTTAGAAAATCGGGCAAGGGTTTTATCACTTTTAGGGCTAAGGCTCCCTTCCCCCCATTAATAGAAGGTACAATTGCATCAGATTCCATTTGGAAGACTAGGTATTTCTTTGTAGTGAAAGATTCGCTGGGCGAAGCTGGGGGCCCTCTAGTTGGGGGTTGGTCTACTAAAGGTACCTAACTGTCCAATTTGTGCTTTGTTCCTAAAAATGAATTAACTAGGTTCTTACCTTGTTTCCCTTGCAGGTCTTGGCCCCATTTGTAATATTCCGAAAATTCGAACTTGATTAACATTGATAATTAGCTTAAATAAATTATTTTTATTTATTTAATTGCTTCTTTAATATATTCGACAAAATAAAATCAAGTATTTAATAAAATAAGCTAAGTTAGATTGGTAATACATTAAAAAGGAAGTAGGAAAAATCACTATTTTAGTATTAGTAAAAGAATTAGAAAATTTCCAAAAAGGGAAATTCACCATCCACACAATCCATCTTCTTCCTCAAGCTCCATGACCTTGCTCCCCAGGCTTCTAGAACTCCTTGCTCCCCAAGTATACTTCACCATTAATCATCATTATTTTAATTGAGCTTTGTTCCTAAAATTAATATAAATAGTATGCTGATTTCACTATTCATCCCCACCAAAAATCTGAAATTTACACAACCTTTAAACACACATCTTCCACCATTTTCCGGCCACTCTCCGACCACCACCACTGTCGGCCGCCCTCACTGCGCGCCAGACTCGCACCACCAGCCAGCCACCCCGCCAGCACCGCCACCTCCTTCTCCCTCCCCACGCTGCACCCTCCTCTTTGCCCTCATCTCTTTCTCGCTGTTCCCCTCCCTGATTTCTCTCTCCTCCTCGGCCCACCTGGGCTGCTGCCACCTGACGCGCCGCCACCTGCTGGCCATCACGCTGCATCCTTCCCGCCGTAGCTCAGACCGACGACACCCTCCTTGCTGTCCCTCTTGGTGTCTTTTCTTTTTTACCCAGTGAGTTTTACTCCTTTCCCTCCTATTTTGGTTTGAAAAGATATTATCACTAATAAGTCATTAGTTGGGCTAAAGTAAACATTACCTACTTGTTTAAATTACTTCTTGGGCTGAATTTAGAATGTAGTAATTATTTTGGACTAAATCAAAAGATTAAGTATGATGTTGCTCTAATAGGGTTGATGTTATGATCTAACCATTTACTTATTTATACTATAGTGTATCATATAATAACCCAATTCAAGTATATATATTTATGACTTAAATTTAAGTATTATAAAGTAATATTAATTAAGTATACTTGGATTATATAAGTATAGTTTACCTAGTAAGCTTATTCTTAAAAATGAGTACATGTAGCTCCACTTTTTAGCTTAATGAATGAATCCCACCATTTAAGTTGTAAATTAAATAAGTCACTTATACATGGGTATCAATTAGTATGAAATATCTCTAGTACAAGTTAGAGTGGAATAACTAGTTACTATTAAAAGTCTAAGTAAAGTATGAAAGTTCTATAATTATACCTTCAAGTCATTAAACATGAATTTTCATGAATCTTAGAAGTAATGATTATTACTAATTAAATAGTTTTGCATAAGTTAGTAATCAAGTTACTAAATTCAAGAAGTATAGTTTTAGTAATAAATGTTGTAATAAGGTTCCATAACTATTAATTTTATAAACTTCTAGTAATTCATAGACACATGATGGAAATGGATCGTAGAGTTTAAATCTAGAATAAAATATTAATAAGTCGTCTTTATTAATCCTTGAATAGATTAGAAAGGAAAAGGGATATTACAACCTCACCCGGCTATCAAGTATAATAATCGCGACTCGAGGTAACGTCTACTGCTAACACCCGCACTCCCCTTCCAACTACGTTTTATGACGCTTTTACATAATGTTTTGATGATATGTGTTTATGGATTGCGGGATATGAAATGTTTTGCTATATGATATTTATGATGATGAATTGGTTTTCATGATGCTTAAGACATGTTTTACCACATAAATATAAAAATAACGAAACATGATAAATGAAAGTGAAAGACGGTTCTTGGCAGTGCTTTATGGGCACCGCTAGTGTCACCTTTGTTGTGACCACCTTTCGGATATGGGCACCGCAAGTGTCACCTTTGTTGTGACCGCCTTTCGGATATGGGCACCGCAAGTGTCACCTTTGTTGTGACCGCCTTTCGGATATGTATATGTTATGGCACCGCAAGTGTCACCTTTGTTGTGACCGCCTTTCGGATTAATGTTATGGGCACCACAAGTGTCACCTTTGTTGTGACTGCCTTTCGGATTAATGATTATGATGTTATGATGTTGTACTTGCCAAGTTACCATTAAAAATGATGTAAGATTATAAAGGATAATATCTCAAAATGGTTGGATTTCTATTATCAAGATATATGTTTATGAAATGATGTTTGCGATATTCTCTTCTCCCTGTTTTCAAATAAAATGAGTTGAAATGAATTTACGTTGTTAGAGTAGTATGTTACTGAGCCTCGGCTCATGACGTTTTGTTTTCTGTTTTAGGTACCGATGGGGATGACGCCATGGCTTAGCAGTGAGGAAATGTTATTAGAATAACTCAAACAATTAAAGCTTTTGTAACTTAAGTATTACTTCGTTTAATTAACATCAACTCTGTTTTACTTTAAATAACTAGTACATTTAAGTTCCATGTTATTATACGTTTATGCAAGTATGTTGCCTTGTATTTTCCTAATGGAAAGTACGGCAGTAACGCACCGACCAAAAGCTAGGACTTCTGCTGCTAATAATCAAGATTTATTAACCTAATAAAGATGCTTAGAGGTCGGGGCGTTACAGAGTGGTATCAGAGCAACGGTTCTGAAGCCCTAAGTAAAACCTTCACGGTTTTACGTCACTTTAAATAGGAAGTATAAGAAAAGCTATAAATTGTAAATAAAAAGGTGATAGTAACATTAAGTAATAAAAATAAGATAATGAGTAATGTAAATGATAATACGAGTGTGAGTGCTAGGAACGGGATGGGATCATTTTACATTATTTTATAACGGTTAGTTACTATGGTTGTTATGAAAGCATAACAACGTTAAACGTTTCATATTTTAGAGGATGGAATCAAATGAAGGTGAACGCGCTAACGAAGGAAACGCGAACAACGCAGATTTGGAGGAAATGAGAGCAAGACTCGACGCACTTCGAAACGACCCTATTTTCAAGGATTCCTCCGGAGAAACAAACGGAATCAATTGAACTTGATGGGACTCATGATGATGGAGATTCTGCAAGGGAACAGGCAACGACCGAAAACTGAGCAAGAGGAATGCTCTAACATGTTCAAGAAGTTCTCCACTCACAAGCCGCCAACCTATGACGGCAAGCCAGACCCCACGGAGTTTGAGGAATGGCTCAACAACATGGAGAAGTTTTTGATGCTACTCAGTGCCCTGACAAGTGGAAGGTCAACTTTGCAGTCTTTTATCTGAAAGGACAAGCTGATCTATGGTGGAAAACTGCAAAGGAGATGCATGATCAACCGGGATTTGGTTGGGAAAAGTTGAAAGAAGCTATGAGAAGACAGTTTTATCCCCCGTCCCTGCAACTGCAAATGGAGTCTGAATTTATCCATCTGAAACAAAGGAGCATGTCTGTATTGGAGTATGCCGTAAAGTTTAATGAGTTGGCTCGATTCGCTCCTGACTTGGTAACTACTGATCGACAGAGGATGAACCGCTTCGAAGGAGGTCTAAACCTTGATATCCAAGTAAAGTTGGCAGCACACATGAGTAGCTCATACCAAGAGCTATATGATAGAGCTATAAATGTTGAGAGAAAAACGAAGCTGCAAAAGGAGGTATATGAGAATGGGAAGAGAAAGGGGAACTCTCAGGGAGGCCAACCAAGCAATGCTTTCAAATGGCAGAACACGGGGTACATGGGGAACAACAATGGTCAGAAACAAGTTCCTCGTTGCAACAAGTGTAATAAGTTGGGCCATATAGCAAGAGAATGTCGATGGGGAAGCGATCAATGTTACCGTTGTGGTAAGCCAGGCCATGTAATTAAGAATTGCCCTCTTGGTGATCGTGGAATTGGAAATGTCACCAACCGTGTCCCAGTGGGAGATCAAAGAGTTATGCAGAATTCTGGTTATGGTGGCAACACCAGCAACAACAGCAACAGATACCCTCCCAGAGGACCTCCTCAAGCTGGAAGAGTGTTCATGATGCAAAGAGAGGAAGCTGAGGCTGATGACACCGTCATTACCGGTACCTTTCCTGTTAACTCTATACCGGCTTATGTTTTATTTGACTCTGGAGCTTCTCATTCATTTATATCTACGTCATTTGCTAAAAGATTAAAAGCTAAATCATGTCCTGAATTCTCATCCATGTTTATCACCTTTCCAAATGGTGAATCTGTTCCATGTAAAATCCTATATAGGGATTGTCCTATCCTCATAGAGAAGTGTGAATTCCTCGTGGACTTAGTCCAGTTTGACCTGACCGACTTTGATGTGATTTTGGGATGGATTGGTTGTCTAAGTATAAAGCCGACATTAACTGCCTTGATCATGAGGTTTCCCTTAGAAGACCAGATGGATGTAAAGTTTCCTATCAAAGAAGAAAAGCCAAGCCCGAAACCATCTCTTCTGCGAAGGCTTTCAAATTACTAGCAAAAGGGTGTTACGGATTCTTATGCCATGTGGTTGACGTGACCACCCCCGAACTCTCCTTACCAGACATCCCAATAGTCTGTGAGTATCCCGATGTGTTTCTAGAAGAGGTACCTGGCATGCCTCCGCAAAGGGAAATAGACTTCAACATTGATCTTATCCCAGGATCTGCACCCATTTCAAAAGCACCTTACCGTATGGGACCAGCAGAATTGCAAGAATTGAAGAAGCAGTTGGACGAATTGCTCGAGAAGGGGTATATTCGGCCAAGTGTATCACCATGGGGAGCACCAGTCTTATTCGTGAAGAAGAAAGATGGGACAATGAGATTGTGCATCGACTATCGAGAGTTAAATAAAATCACCATCAAGAATAGATACCCACTCCCTCGCATCGATGACCTATTTGACCAACTCCGAGGTGCAACTACCTTTTCAAAGATTGATTTGAGATCCGGATACCATCAACTCCGTATTAAGCCCGAAGATATCTCAAAGACCGCGTTCAGGACTCGATACGGTCATTATGAGTTTTCGGTGATGCCATTTGGGTTGACAAATGCCCCCGCTGTTTTCATGGACCTAATGAACCGTGTCTTCAAGCCCTACCTCGACAAGTTTGTTGTCGTGTTCATCGATGACATCTTGGTGTTTTCAAGGAGCCTGAGTGAGCACGAAGAACATTTGAGAAAAGTTTTGGAGGTGTTAAGAGAAAACCAGTTGTATGCGAAGTTGAAGAAGTGTGAATTCTGGTTGAAAGAAGTAGCCTTCTTGGGTCACATCATTTCTGAAAATGGAGTCTCTGTTGATCCTGAAAAGATAAAAGCTATAATGGAGTGGCCTCGACCTACCAACGTTCCCGAGGTTCGGAGTTTTATGGGCTTAGCAGGATATTATCGAAGATTCGTCCAAGACTTCTCCAAGATAGCTCTGCCCATCACTCGATTGGTGAAGAAGTCTGTCAAGTTTGAATGGAATGATAAATGTGAATCAGCCTTCCAAGAATTAAAGAAACGTCTCACCTCTGCCCCCGTTCTTACACTTCCTTCCGAAACCGACGGATTTATAGTGTACAGTGATGCCTCTAAGCATGGATTGGGATGCGTTCTGATGCAAAACGAGAAAGTCATAGCTTATGCTTCCCGACAGCTCAAGCCTCATGAGCAAAATTATCCTACTCATGATCTCGAATTAGCAGCAGTGGTGTTTGCTCTCAAAATATGGTGACACTACCTTTACGGTGTTCCGTGCAAGGTTTTTACCGACCACAAAAGCCTTAAATACATCTTCACTCAAAAAGAGTTGAACTTGAGACAACGAAGATGGTTAGAGCTCCTGAAAGATTATGATCTCGACATTCAGTATCACCCTGGAAAGGCTAACGTTGTAGCCGATGCCTTAAGCCGAAAAGCCTACTTAAACACAACCTTAACCCTTCCCAAAGCCATCTACGATGACTTAGAGAAGATGAAAGTGGAAATCATTCAGAGGAATCGAGGCGCATACCTGAATGCATTGGAGCTACGACCGACATGGTTGGAGGAAATAAAAGAGGCTCAGAATGGAGATTCGGAGATGGAGAAAATAAAGAGTGATGTGAAGAAAGGAAAATCACCAGGATTTGTGATCCAGGAAGACGGGACACTGAGATTTCAAGGAAGATTATGTGTTCCTAATAACGAGGTGTTAAAGAAGAGGATACTAGATGAAGCTCACAACAGTCCTTTTTCCATTCATCCTGGAGGAAATAAGTTATACAAAGATCTGAAACAGAATTTTTGGTGGAGTAATATGAAGCAGTAAGTTGCTGAATATGTGACAAGGTGTCTGACGTGCCAGAGGATCAAAATAGAGCACCAGAGACCCGCGGGATTATTGCAGCCTTTGGATGTTCCAACATGGAAATGGGAGTCGATTTCTATGGATTTTATTGTTGGGTAACCACCATCATCCCGAGGTATGAATAGCATTTGGGTGATAGTGGACAGGTTGACTAAATCGGCACATTTCTTGGCGATCAGAAATAATTGGAGCCTAGACAAGCTAGCAGAGTTATATGTGAGCACGATAGTCAGATTACATGGTGTTCCAAGTTCTATTGTATCTGATCGAGACTCGAGGTTTCAAGCAAAATTTTGGAAGGAGTTACAGAAAGCTTTTGGCACCAAACTCAATTTCAGTACCGCCTTTCACCCGGCAACCGATGGTCAAACCGAGCGAACAATTCAGACCCTCGAAGATATGCTAAGAGCATGTGTGTTGGATTTCCATGGAAGTTGGGAGAAATACTTGCCATTGGTGGAGTTTTCCTATAACAACAGCTATCAGGCTAGCATCAAGATGGCACCATATGAAGCACTTTATGAGAGAAGGTGTAGAACACCTCTTTGTTGGAGTGACATCGACGAAGCACGAATGATTGGGCCTGACTTGATACAAGAAACGACAGAAAAAGTACGACTTATTCAATCTAGGATTAAGACTGCGCAAAGTAGACAAAAGAGTTATGCGGATCATCGAAGGAGGCCACTAGAATTTATGGTAGGTGATCATGTCTTTCTGAAAGTTTCACCTAGCAAAGGTGTCATGAGATTTGGACAGTCTGGTAAGCTGAGCCCGAGATATATTGGTCCGTACGAAATCCTGGAGCGAGTCAACGAAGTGGCTTATCGATTAGCTTTACCCACAGACTTGGATCGAGTGCATGATGTCTTCCATATATCGATGTTGAGGAAGTATATTTCTGATCCAAGCCACGTAATTAGGCACGAGCCTTTGCAATTGAGGAACGATCTGTCGTATGAAGAGAAACCGATTGAAATTCTCGATCGTAGAGAAAAGCAGCTCAGGAGTAAGGCAATCCATATGGTCAAAATCTTATGGGCTAACCATTCATCGTCTGAGGCCACGTGGGAAGTAGAAGATCAAATGAAAGCAAGATACCCCATCTATTTGCTTAGATGATTTTATGTAAACTTTTGTTTTGATATGTGAATGAAATGCATGTTTTTGAAATATGTGATTGAGCAAGTTTGATGTTTGAATCTTTATATCATATGTGCAAGTTTCGAGGACGAAACTTATTCTAAGGAGGTGAGGATGTAATATCCCAAAAATTCGAACTTGATTAACATTGATAATTAGCTTAAATAAATTATTTTTATTTATTTAATTACTTCTTTAATATATTCGACAAAATAAAATCAAGTATTTAATAAAATAAGCTAAGTTAGATTGGTAATACATTAAAAAGGAAGTAGGAAAAATCACTATTTTAGTATTAGTAAAAGAATTAGAAAATTTCCAAAAAGGGAAATTCACCATCCACACAATCCATCTTCTTCCTCAAGCTCCATGACCTTGCTCCCCAAGGCTTCTAGAACTCCTTGCTCCCCAAGTATACTTCACCATTAATCCACCATTATTTTAATTGAGCTTTGTTCCTAAAATTAATATAAATAGTATGCTGATTTCACTATTCATCCCCACCCAAAAATCTGAAATTTACACAACCTTTAAACACACATCTTCCACCATTTTCCGGCCACTCTCCGACCACCACCACCTGTCGGCCGCCCTCACTGCGCGCCAGACTCGCACCACCAGCCAGCCACCCCGCCAGCACCGCCACCTCCTTCTCCCTCCCCCACGCTGCACCCCTCCTCTTTGCCCTCCTCTCTTTCTCGCTGTTCCCCTCCCCTGATTTCTCTCTCCTCCTCGGCCCACCTGGGCTGCTGCCACCTGACGCGCCGCCACCCTGCTGGCCATCACGCTGCATCCTTCCCGCCGTAGCTCAGACCGACGACACCCCTCCTTGCTGTCCCTCTTGGTGTCTTCTCTTTATTTTACCCAGTGAGTTTTACTCCTTTCCCTCCTATTTTGGTTTGAAAAGATATTATCACTAATAAGTCATTAGTTGGGCTTAAGTAAACATTACCTACTTGTTTAAATTACTTCTTGGGCTGAATTTAGAATGTAGTAATTATTTTGGACTAAATCAAAAGATTAAGTATGATGTTGCTCTAATAGGGTTGATGTTATGATCTAACCATTTACTTATTTATACTATAGTGTATCATATAATAACCCAATTCAAGTATATATATTTATGACTTAAATTTAAGTATTATAAAGTAATATTAATTAAGTATACTTGGATTATATAAGTATAGTGTTACCTAGTAAGCTTATTCTTAAAAATGAGTACATGTAGCTCCACTTTTTAGCTTAATGAATGAATCCCACCATTTAAGTTGTAAATTAAATAAGTCACTTATACATGGGTATCAATTAGTATGAAATATCTCTAGTACAAGTTAGAGTGGAATAACTAGTTACTATTAAAAGTCTAAGTAAAGTATGAAAGTTCTATAATTATACCTTCAAGTCATTAAACATGAATTTTCATGAATCTTAGAAGTAATGATTATTACTAATTAAATAGTTTTGCATAAGTTAGTAATCAAGTTACTAAATTCAAGAAGTATAGTTTTAGTAATAAATGTTGTAATAAGGTTCCATAACTATTAATTTTATAAACACTCTAGTAATTCATAGACACATGATGGAAATGGATCGTAGAGTTTAAATCTAGAATAAAATATTAATAAGTCGTCTTTATTAATCCTTGAATAGATTAGAAAGGAAAAGGGAAATTACAAGCCTCACCCGGCTATCAAGTATAATAATCGCGACTCGAGGTAACGTCTACTGCTAACACCCGCACTCCCCTTCCAACTACGTTTTATGACGCTTTTACATAATGTTTTGATGATATGTGTTTATGGATTGCGGGATATGAAATGTTTTGCTATATGATATTTATGATGATGAATTGGTTTTCATGATGCTTAAGACATGTTTTACCACATAAATATAAAAATAACGAAACATGATAAATGAAAGTGAAAGACGGTTCTTGGCAATACTTTATGGGCACCGCAAGTGTCACCTTTGTTGTGACCGCCTTTCGGATATGGGCACCGCAAGTGTCACCTTTGTTGTGACCGCCTTTCGGATATGTATATGTTATGGGCACCGCAAGTGTCACCTTTGTTGTGACCGCCTTTCGGATTAATGTTATGGGCACCGCAAGTGTCACCTTTGTTGTGACCGCCTTTCGGATTAATGATTATGATGTTATGATGTTGTACTTGCCAAGTTACCATTAAAAATGATGTAAGATTATAAAGGATAATATCTCAAAATGGTTGGATTTCTATTATCAAGATATATGTTTATGAAATGATGTTTGCGATATTCTCTTCTCCCTGTTTTCAAATAAAATGAGTTGAAATGAATTTACGTTGTTAGAGTAGTATGTTACTGAGCCTCGGCTCATGACGTTTTGTCTTTCTGTTTTAGGTACCGATGGGGATGACGCCATGGCTTAGCAGTGAGGAAATGTTATTAGAATAACTCAAACAAATTAAAGCTTTTGTAACTTAAGTACTTACTTCGTTTAATTAACATCAACTCTGTTTTACTTTAACATAACCTAGTACATTTAAGTTCCATGTTATTATACGTTTATGCAAGTATGTTGCCTTGTATTTTCCTAATGGAAAGTACGGCAGTAACGCACCGACCAAAAGCTAGGACTTCCGCTGCTAATAATCAAGATTTATTAACCTAATAAAGATGCTTAGAGGTCGGGGCGTTACACCATTATCTCCCAGATTCCTGAACAGGCTGAGAGGCTACCGGAATTGCTTAACTTCCCTGTTGAGGAACGCACCTTCACAGCTCCTGCTGAAGTTTTACCTCTGGACTCTAAGGCTTCCTCTCGCACCAACTCAATGTCAACAGGTAATTTCGGTTTTTGTGTAGGTTTTATTTTGCTTATAATTCTTGGATATTAGGCCGACTATGTTTTCCCTATCCATGCAGCTCCAGCAAGGTCTAGCAATTTGTCTGATGAAGATGCTATGGATAGGCTGAAGAATAGGAAGAGATCAGCGCCTCTTCTGGGCAAACTCAGGTTGAGAGGGCTCCTCGCAAGCACCTACGCTCATCCACATCCCAACCACCATTGACATCACGACTGATCTCCTAGAGATGAAGTCCTTGTAAGCTTTCCTGCTGACTTTCTAGCTGAAGAAGGTCTAGAAGGTGGGATCTGGCCTGCAGCTGACAAGCTCGTATTCCCAGCTGCACAAAAGAGGTTAAAGGGACAGGACCCTGAGGTCATCCTGAACCATGCTGTTCAGCTATCCCTACAGGTTAGTAACGTTTTTTGAACTATCTCATATTAAGAATATGATTACTGCTGCTTATACTTATGATTTTCATTGCTTCGTCAGCTTTCCCAGAGCTGCATAGCTGCCAGGGACAGCTTGCGGACTGTTGCCACCCTTCAAGATAAGGTGGCTCGTCTGCAAAAGGACAATTTGAGCCACCAAGCTAAGCTAGAGAGGGAGAAACAGTCCCGGCTGGATGCTGAGAGCAAGTTAGCTGCTGAGCAAAAATTAATGGAGAAAGAGAGGCAGGAAAAAGATGAGAAGATAGCTGAGGCGGAGAAAGAAAATGCACGCCTGAACACAGCTGTCAGAGATGCTGAGGAGAGGGTTTTAGATGTTCAAGCTGAAGCAAAAATTATTGAAACTGCGAAGCTGGCATACCTGATAAATTCAAGAAGCTGGATGACAAGGGTGTCAATTTTACATGACAGTTCCTCAAGCTGGACTCGATGGCTGTTGGAGGCCTAGCTACAGGTGGCAAGGCAGATGATTCAGAGAATCTACAGCTGGATCTCCTCCACTCTCAACCAGCCAGAGGGTGCCGCTCCAGCTAGCAAGGAGAAACTGTTGGTGATGATGCCAGCGTAGCTTCTTAGTTTCTTCAGTACTTTATCAGCTTTTCTTTCTGGAACATTTAGTTTTAATTAGCTTTGGTACTTTTACCATTGCCTATGGGGGCAATGCGTTTTTGTAAGAACATATTTCCTTTTAGCAATTTAATCGTTTGAACTTATGCTTTTGCCTTTTGATCTTAGCTATTGATACTTTGATAAATACTTAAGTTACATGCATGCTTTTTGTTCTTAGATATTAGAACAACATATTTACCTGGGGTAAGTGTTGTTCAACTTAGGTTGGGCCCGTTTCTTGGTGCTACGACCATTCAGCTAAGTTTGGGTGAACTAACCCTTAGCTGCTTGATGCTGGTGCTACGACCTTGTAGCTGGATCTCGAAATTCCAGCTACCCACCTGGGTGCTGCAACCCCTTGCGTTTACCTGCGTATGAAGTGGACTTTAGATGGCTTGCTGCTACGAGCAATAAAATACTTAAGTGTTAGTAAAATTAATTTGTTGTTTACCTGGTGGACCAATGCTTTGTGCAAAGCAGTGGTTGCCTTTAAAGATTCTGGCGTCTTTGGCCCGGTAGTAACCTGGTTGATGCCCCAGGTTAGAAATGATATAGCTTAAGGTGAGAAGCGTTCCAGCTTCTAGGTACTGCTTTTCCATCTTTAGTAGTTAGACGATAAGCTCCTTTTCCAACTACTTGATCGATTAGATAGGGGCCTTCCCAGCTGATCCCTAACTTACCGCATTGACTCTTGGGTATTCTGAAAAACTTTCCTTAGAACCCAATCTCCTACCTTGAATACTTTAGCTTTGACATTCTTGTTGAAGCTACGAGCCACTATTTGCTGTTGTGCAGCCATTCGTATTAATGCATTATCTCTTAACTCTTCGATGGAATCTAGGTCGTAGCTAAGCTCTTTGTCGTTGGCTTCAGGAGTCATCAATCCATATCTAGCTGTAGGGACAGCTACTTCCGCAGGTAGCACCGCCTCGCATCCATACACAAGTGAAAAAGGAGTTCTTCCTGTGGCGCCTCTTGGTGTTGTTCTGTTTGCCCAAGCACCTTAGGTAGTCTTCTACCCATTTCCTTCTTAGCTTTTAGGCGCCTCTTAATGCCATTGATAATTACTTTATTGCTGGACTCAGCTTGTCCGTTAGCTTGCGGATATCTAGGTGTGGAAGTTATCAAGCTGATGTTCCATTCGTGACAGAATTGCCTTGTCTTGTCACTTATGAATTGTGATCCGTTATCACAAATGATTTCGCTAGGTACCCCGAATCTGCAGATAATGTTAGTATGCAAAAAGGATATTACTTCTTTATCTCTCACCTGCTGGAATGCCCCAGCTTCGATCCATTTGGAGAAGTAGTGTGAGTGCTAGCATGAAAACTTTTTGCCCTGGAGCTACGGGTAATTTCCCCACAATGTCCATGCCCCACCTCATGAAAGGCCAGGGTGTTAAGGTGGGGTGCAATATCTCAGCTGGCTGATGTGTCATGCCTGCGTGTTTCTGGCAGCTTTCGCATTTTTGCACATACTTCTTAGCATCAGCACGCATGGTTGGCCAATAATACCCGTATGCTAGGATTTTGTTTGATAGGCTTCTTCCAGCTGCATGAGACCCGCATTCACCTTCATGGAATCCTTGAGTGTGGGCTCCCACTGGTCTTTCTCCAAGCATCTTTGTAATAGATCGTAGCTGGCGCAAGCTCTTTTGAATAGAGTGCCGAAATAACATGATATCTTGTGGCTTTCATTCGCAGCTTCCTAGCTTCCAGCTTATCTTCTGGCAAGATGCCCCTCTCCAAAAATCGATGATTGGCTGGGTCCAGCTAGTGCTTCCTGCCTGGCTGTCATCTGTGCACCATGTTTACCTCTTTGCTGATAGCTGGCTCAGCTAGGTGGGCTATAGGTATTGATTTGAAATCGCATTTTCTGAGTGCTGATCCGAGGTTAGCTAGGGCGTCGGCCTTGGTATTCTGGTCCCTTGGGATCTGTTTTATGCTGAACTCTTCGAATAACTTGGCTTTGTCTTTGGCTAGCTCCAGGTAAGAGGCCATTTTAGAATCTTTAGCTGCTTCTCTCCATTTACCTGGCTTACTATTAGCAACGAATCACTGAAGACACGCAAACTGTTAGCTTTTAAATCATGTGCTAGTATCATACCTGCGATTAAGGCCTCATATTCAGCCTCATTGTTGGTAGCTTTAAAATCGCAGCAGATAGCGCGTACTATCATGTCCCCTTGTGGCGACTTTAGCACTATACCTAGACCACCCCTCTGAAGTTTGAAGATCCATCCACATACAGCTGCCATGAGCCTGATTTACCTACTTTGTTAATGTGGCGCACTTCTTCTCAGCGGTAGCTGCTAGTCAGGGCTAAAGTCTGCCACAAAGTCAGCTAGGGCTTGCGATTTTATAGCTGTCCTGGGTAGATACCTAATGTCATGTGCATCAGGGATATGGCCCATTTGGCCATTCTCCCTGAATGCTCAGGTTTTCGTAATACTGCTTTGATGGGGTAATTAGTCATAACATGAATGGGGTGAGACTCAAAATAGTGCCTCAACTTACGAGATGCCATATATAAAGCTAAACTAATTTTTCAAGTGATGTGTACCTGGTTTCAGCATCTAGCAAGGATTTGCTAACGTAATAAACTGGGAGTTGTTGATTTTCAGCTTCCCTGGCTAGTACCGCACTTACCGCTTTGCTGCTAACAGCTAGATACAGCTGGAGAGTCTCTCCTGTAGATGGCTTTGATAAGGGGAGGTTGAGCCAGTAGGCCTTCAGATCCTGCAATGCAGCTTCATGCTCATCTGTCCAGTTGAATCCTTTATTCTTTTTTAGCACGTTGTAAAACAGTGGCACTTGTCGGATGATCTGGATATGAATCTGTTCAGCGCAGCTACCCTTCCTGTCAGCTTCTGGACCTCTTTCAGGTTTCGTGGTGACTGAATATTGATTAGTGCTTGCACTTGGCTGGGATTGGCTTCTATTCCTCGCTGGGTGACTATGTAGCCCAAAAACTTGCCTGCTGGGACACCGAAGGAACACTTGCTAGGATTAAGCTTCATCCCATACTTCTTTAAGACTTCAAAGGTTTCCTGCAGGTGGTCCACATGATCCTCTGCTTTCTTTGTTTTGACCAGCATGTCATCTATATAGACTTCCATCGTGTCCCCAGCTGCTTCTCGAACATCTTGTTGACTAGCCGCTGGTAGGTGGCACCCGCATTTTTTAGCCCAAAGGGCATTCCCTTTAGCAATAGATGCCTCTTTCAGTCATGAAGGCGGTCTTTTCTTGGTCTGCAGGATCCATTAGTATCTGATTGTAACCTGAGTATGCTAGGAACGTTAGCCTTTCATGGCCAGCTGTAGCGTCCACCAATGCATCAATATGTGGCAGCGGGAATGGATCTTTGGGGCAGCCTTATTGAGATCTGTAAAATCGATGCACACCCGCCATTTGCCATTTTTCTTTCCAACAACCACCACGTTAGCTAGCCAGTCGGGATATTTGACTTCTCGGATTTTGCCAGCTTTGAGTAGCTTGTCCACCTCCTCGTTGACTATCATATTTCTTTCTGGAGCAAACTTCCTTCTTTTCTGCTTCACGGGCTTTGAGTTAGGATCGACGTTTAGCTTAGGGTGATGATGTCAGGCTCAATGCCTACCAATCTTCATGGCTCCACGCAAAACAGCTTACATTTTTCTTTAAGAATTCAATAATCCGCTGCTTCTCCTCAGCTGGCAGGGATGCCCCAATCTGCACGGTCTGCTCTGGCTTTGCTGGGTCCAACGCCACTTCATCTACATCTTGATCTGTTGGCTTGGCTGGCGCTGGACCTTGCTGTAATTGCTAGATAGATTCCTTTTTTGCTTTTAGAGATATGCTATAGCATTCCCTAGCCAGCTTGCGATCGCCCCTGATTTCTTGCACTCCCCACTTGGTAGGGAACTTAATAGTCTGGTGATAGGTTGAAGGTACAGCTCGCATTTTGTGGATCCATGGTGTCCCCATTATGATGTTGTATGCTGAGGGACAATCTACCACATTGAACCTGGTTTGGAGGTTGACTCCTTTTGCATAGTGGGCAATACGATCTTCTCGAGCGTTGTAGCTGGCTCGCCATTGAACCCGAACAGAACGGTTGCTTTCCTGAGGATATCAGCTTCCTGCAGCCCCATGCTTTCTAGAGCATTTTGAAAATGATATTAGCTGAGCTGCCATTGTCTATCAAGACTCGCTTCATGAGGCAATTGCTGACGGTGAGAGATACGACGAGGCCGTCATGATTATCAGCTTCCTCATCTCCATCTTCTTCGTCGAAGCTGATGGTCATGCTTCTGAGCTTTTTCTCTTCAGCACTCCTCAGCGGGCTAGGTGCGTTTTGGAACCTTCTCGAGCAAATCTCTTGGCTGCAGAGTATGTTAGTCCACATATTTCTGAACCTCCAGAGATAGAATTGATTACCTTATCGTGTAGGGGCTCAGGTGGCGGATGAGGCTGTTGCTGGCTGGGGCCAGCTTTATCTTCTTGCTGCCCCTTCTTCCCCATCAAGTGCTCGAGATAGCCCTTCTTGAGCAGCCATGCCACTCCTTTTTGAGAGCATTGCATTCTTCTGTTCGATGGCCATGGTCGCCATGGTAGCTACACCACTTGGTGGTGTCCTTCTCGCTGTCTGGTCTGTCGCTTTTGCGACCACCTACGTGGTTCCCAGCTTTTCTAGTGCGTTTACTACGCCTCCTGCATCCACGTTAAAACAGTAGGAAGCAATGGAAGGGTAATCGTTGTTAGATGATTTACCTGTGGCCTTGCTGGCTACGTTATTACTTTCGCGCTTCTGATATGGCTGATGGCGCCAATCATCTTCTTCTGGTTCTGGGATTTCCGATCGTAGCTAGGCTCGCTCACGTACCTGGACGCCTCGTCCTCCTCGACACGTATCTCAGCCATAGCTCTGGCCCTGACCTCTTCGAATGTGCCACATGGGTACCTGGTCAATTCATAATACAATCTAGATTTATAGGTTAGTCCTCTCCTGAATGCTTCGATAGCGTGGGAACATCCAGGTTCTTGACAGAGATCATTTCCTTGTTGAATCGATCCAGGTACTGCCTCACAGCTTCATTGGCTTTCTGGGTGATGCGGTACAAGTCGCCGGTGTGCTTCTCTAGGACCCTGCTGCTTGCAAACTGCATATAAAACTTGTTAATTAAAGCAGCAAAATTTTGGATGCTACCTGGCTTAAGACTTATCAGCCATTGTAAAGCGGGCCCAGATAGGGTGGCCCCGAAGGACTTGCACATGGTGGCTTCCAGCAGATGCTCAGGAATGGACAGAGTCCACATCTTCTGTTTATATTGAGCCACATGGTCATAGGGATCCGCAGCTCCATCATACAGCTTGTGAGGCTGGGTCACGTTGATCTTTTTGGGAATCCTGGCTCTTGCGATTTCTTCCACGAAGGGGGATTGAGCGTAGCCATCAGGAGATTCTTCAGCCACAGGGGTGGTGCTCCAGGAGCTTCGTCAGCATGCGAAGTATTTTCCTGTTCTGAGATTCTAGGAGCGCCATTTTCTTAGCTGCAGGATCAGCTTCATCTGCTTCATCGTCGGACCTAGCTGCTCCATCTTCACCTTCACTGGCCTCGGAATCTTCGAGATCAAGCATCTTAGGAGTTACATTCCGGATACTGTTTGGGTTTTGCTACTTTTGACAGAATCCAATTCCTTTCTGAGGCTGTCAATGGTCTGCTGGGCCTCAGATTGAGTGCGGTGAAGGTCTTCTTGAGCCTTCAGCAAAGCCGCTTTCATTCTTCAGCAGAATCGTCAGCCATTTCAAAGTTGGGTTGAAGTGTTTCTTTTTGGGATTTTGATGAGAGTTTTAGCTGTAGAGCCCCACGGTGGGCGCCAAACTGTTTATGCCAAATTCTGATCAGGCAGAACTTAGCTAAGGATCTACAGCTAATGGAGATGCAGTACAAACAACAAAAGATGCTAGCTACGAATTAAAAGAGATGCAAAGAAAAGACAAAGACACCAAGAAATGGTGACGCGGAAAACCCCAGGAAGAGGGTAAAAACCGCGGGTGGAATTGAGTCCACCAATCCACTATGAGAAGATTACAACTTATAGCTAGCAGCTAGCAGCTTATAGCTTTACTAAATACACTTAGAATATTGTAAATGTAGAAGAGAGAAAGAATTAAGTAAGAGCAATGTAAAGACTTGTGTTTTACAGAGTGTTTTCCCTCTATTTATACTAATACATTTGTATAACGTTATTCCTTATTTGAACGTTGCATAACTAACTTCCTATGAAGGTGCCACAACTCCTAGAATCAAGGGAGATCTCCTCTTCTGCTGGCTAACGACTTCTCCCTATTTCTTTAGCTTAACGTCACTTATTTTGACTTGGTCTTGATAAGTATCCAATGTTCTTTCAACCGAATTTATTCAGCTCCCTTCGTCTCTGCTTGCTGTAGCTGCTACCTGATAATCTCTAGCTGGGACAGATGCGTAACCTGCAGGTTCAGCTTAGGAAATTATTAGGACATAACAATGACTATCACCGGCAATAAAAAAATGTATCAAGCAGGTTAAGTTAACAAAGAACATAACCATATAACACAACTAAGAACTAAACAACGGAATGCAGAAAACTAAAACTTAAGGGGATGGGGAAATGAAGATGTACTTCCAAGAAAAATACCACGCCTACAACAACGCTATACTACCTTAATAAAAACTGCACGTAGCCTTCACGTACCAAATGAATCTTTCCTTGGCAACCAAACCAAACTAAGAACAACGAACACAAAGGGGGGGGGGGAACTAAGCCTAAACTCGATCCTAAAACTGGAGGAACGGGGAGGGGATACTAAGAACTAAGCAATTTAACACTCGAATAGGGGAACGGGAAGGGGAACCTAGGACCTAAAACTCTTTGAGAAACGAGAACCAGAGGATGGGGAGGGAATGTCTAAACTTAAAAACCACCGAAAAACTAAACTGGGGAACTGGGATGGGAATATTTGACGACAAGGAAGCAGGGAGCACTGAAGAGCCTATGCACAGGGGTGGAGTTGAAGAACAAAGCTAGGGAAAACGACTAAGAAGGAGTGTGAACAGAGGAGGGGATTAGGAGTAACAAGGCGTGGCTTACCTACGAGGGAGACGCAGGGGAATGACCTACTGACGCAAACTAGGACATAGTATACGAAAACGGGGGAAGGGATGACAGCAAGAAGGTGACAACAAGAAGGACGCGCCAGCATAGTGGGGAGGGGGAAGGGCGGAGACGCCAGGGAGAGGACAAGGACGAGGGACTCACACAAGGGAGTGGACTGATGCAAAATCATCTTCTTAGCTACTATTTCTGAAATGTCACTGCATCTGCAATTGAGCCACAAGAGAAATTGGAGCTGAGAAACTACATTTGAGTCAAGAGCAATGACGACATAAAGGAGTCACAAGGTGCAGTCTGCGCACATCACACACAAACAATCATGATGCTGAACTCAACTACATACACTAAAAGTGTATTTTTTACAGAAAACAGAAGTCTCCGCTGCAACAGATGAATTAATTTAGTATAGGAACTTGTTGAAGTAACTCATCTAAAGATTGAGATTTAGTTACAAAAAAAAAAAAAAAAATTAAAGAACACCAAACTAATAAACTAAAACTATTCGTAAAAAATTGAAGGAGGCGACAAGTTGAAGGGAGGTGGGACAAAATTGAAGGGAGGCAGAACAAAATTGAATGAGGCGGAGATGAACATCTGTGACAAAGGGAGATAAGGAGGCGCACAATGGGCCAACAAGTAGGTTGAACGACGACGAAGGTGCAAAAATACAGTGGCGTTAAGTTGAGACGAACATGGTGTACGAGTCTTCAACGAGCGAGGATGAGCGTCTTTGACAAGCGAAGAAGTAGGAAGGGGGTTGTTATGTCCTAAAAATTTTGCTAAGCTGAATCTGCAGGATATACATCCGTCCCAGCTAGAAGTTATCAGGTAGCAGCTACAGCAAGCAGGAACGAAGGGAGTTGAATAAATTTGATTCAAAGAGCATTGGATACTGATCAAGATCAAGTCAAATAATGCTGTTATGCCTACAAAATAGGGTTGACAAAGTCATTAAGCAGAAGTGGAGATACTCCTTGATATTAGGAGATCATGGCATCATATTAGGAGATTAGTTATGCAACGTAAACATGTAAAGCAACGTTACAATAAATGTATGGATATAAATAGGAGTAGAAGTATTGGGGAAAAGGGCAGTTCATTAACATTGCTTACATTAGAACACTTCCATTTACTTTCACAAACATCAACAAGTGTATTTAGTATAAGCTACAAGCTGCTAGCTGCTAGCTATAAGTTGTAATCTTCCTACGTAGTGGATTGGTGGACTCAATTCCACCCGCGGTTTTTACCCTCCTCTTGGGGTTTCCGCGTCACCATTTCTTGGTGTCTCTGTCTTTCTTTGCATCCTCTTTTAATTTCGTAGCTAGCATCCCTTGTTATTGCATCTCCATTAGCTGTAGATCCTCAGCTAAGTTCTGCCTGATCAGAATTTGGCATAAACAGTTTGGCGCCCACCGTGGGGCTCTACAGCTAAACTCTCATCAAAATCCCAAAAGAAACACTTCAACTCAACTTTGAAATGGCTGACGATTCTGCTGAGACAATGAAAGCGGCTTTGCTGAAGGCTCAGGAGGACCTTCACCGCACTCAATCTGAGGCCCAGCAGACCATTGACAGCCTCAGGAAAGAGTTGGACTCTGTCAAAAGTAACAAAACACCCAAACAGCGTATCCGGAACATAACTCCTAAAGCGCTTAATCTCGAAGATTCCGAGGCCAGCGAAGGTGAGGATGGAGCAGCTAGATCCGACGATGAAGCAGATGAAGCTGATCCCACAGCCAGGAAAATGGCGCTCCTAGAATCTCAGAACAGGAAAATACTTCGCATGCTGACGAAGCTACCTGGAGCACCTACCCCTGTGGCTGAAGAATCTGGCTCAATATAAACAGAAGATGTGGAAGAAATTGCAAGAGCCAGGATTCCCAAAAAGATCAACGTGACCCAGCCTCACAAGCTGTATGATGGAGTTGCGGATCCCTATGACCATCTGGCTCAATATAAACAGAAGATGTGGACTCTATCCATTCCTGAGCATCTGCTAGAAGCCACCATGTGCAAGTCCTTCGGGGCCACCCTATCTGGACCCGCTTTACAATGGCTGATAAGTCTTAAGCCAGGTAGCATTCAAAATTTTGCTGCTTTAATTAACAAGTTTTATATGCAGTTTGCAAGCAGCAGAATCCTAGAGAAGCACACCGGCGACTTGTACCGCATCACCCAGAAAGCCAATGAAGCTGTGAGGCAGTACCTAGATCGATTCAACAAGGAAATGATCTCCGTCAAGAACCTGGATGTTCCCACAGCTATCGAAGCATTCAGGAGAGGACTAACCTATAAATCTAGATTGTATTATGAATTGACCAGGTACCCATGTGGCACATTCGAAGAGGTCAGGGCCAGAGCTATGGCTGAGATACGTGTCGAGGAGGACGAGGCGTCCAGGTACGTAAGCGAGCCTAGCTATGATCGGAAATCCCAGAACCAGAGGAAGACTGATTGGCGCCATCAGCCATATCAGAAGCGCGAAAGTAATAACGTAGCCAGCAAAGCCACAGGTAAATCGTCTGACAATGATTATCCTTCCATTGCTTCCTACTGTTTTAACGTGGATGCAGGGGGCGTAGTAAACGCATTAGAAAAGCTGGGAACCACAATTAGGTGGCCTCGCAAAAACGACAGACCAGACAGCGAGAAGGATACCACCAAGTGGTGCAGCTACCATGGCGACCATGGCCATCGAACAGAAGAATGCAATGCTCTCAAAAAGGAAGTGGCATGGCTACTCAAGAAGGGCTATCTCGAGCACTTGATGGGGAAGAAGGGGCAGCAAGAAGATAAAGCTGGCCCCAGCCAGCAACAGCCTTGTCCGCCACCTGAGCCCCTGCACGATAAGGTAATCAACTCTATCTCTGGAGGTTCAGAAATATGTGGACTAACATACTCTGCAGCCAAGAGGTTTGCTCGAGAAGGTTCCAAAATTGCACCTAGCCCGCTGAGGAGTGCTGAAGAGAAAAAGCTCAAAAGCATGACCATCAGCTTCGACGAAGAAGATGGAGATGAAGAAGCTGATAATCATGACGGCCTCGTCGTGTCTCTCACCGTCAGCAATTGCCTCATGAAGCGAGTCCTGATAGACAATGGCAGCTCAGCTAATATCATTTTCAAAAATGCTCTAGAAAGCATGGGGCTGCAGGAAGCTGATATCCTCAGGAAAGCAACCGTTCTGTTCGGGTTCAATGGCGAGCCAGCTACAACGCTCGGAGAAATCGTATTGCCCACCTATGCAAAAGGAGTCAACCTCCAAACCAGGTTCAATGTGGTAGATTGTCCCTCAGCATACAACATCATAATGGGGACACCATGGATCCATAAAATGCGAGCTGTACCTTCCACCTATCACCAGACTATTAAATTCCCTACCAAGTGGGGAGTACAAGAAATCAGGGGCGATCGCAAGCTGGCTAGGGAATGCTATAGCATATCTCTAAAAGCAAAAAAGGAATCTATCTAGCAATTACAGCAAGGTCCAGCGCCAGCCAAGCCAACAGATCAAGATGTAGATGAAGTGGCGTTGGACCCAGCAAAGCCGGAGCAAACCGTGCAGATTGGGGCATCCCTACCAGCTGAGGAAAAGCAGCAGATCATAGAATTCTTGAAGAAAAATGTAAGCTGTTTTGCATGGAGCCATGAAGACATGGTAGGCATTGAGCCTGACATCATCACCCATAAGCTAAACGTCGACCCCAACTCAAAGCCGTGAAGCAGAAAAGAAGGAAGTTTGCCCCAGAAAGAAACATGATAGTCAACGAGGAGGTGGACAAGCTACTCAAAGCTGGCAAAATCCGAGAAGTCAAATATCCCGATTGGCTAGCTAACGTGGTGGTTGTTGGGAAGAAAAATGGCAAATGGCGGGTGTGCATCGATTTTACAGATCTCAATAAGGCGTGCCCCAAAGATCCATTCCCGCTGCCACATATTGATGCATTAGTGGACGCTACAGCTGGACATGAAAGGCTGACATTCCTAGATGCGTACTCAGGTTACAATCAGATACTAATGGATCCTGCAGACCAAGAAAAGACCGCCTTCATGACTGAAAGAGGCATCTATTGTTACAAGGTAATGCCCTTTGGGCTAAAAAATGCGGGTGCCACCTACCAGCGGCTAGTCAACAAGATGTTCGAGAAGCAGCTGGGGGACACGATGGAAGTTTACATAGATGACATGCTGGTCAAAACGAAGAAAGCAAAGGATCATGTGGACCACCTGCAAGAAACCTTTGAGGTCTTAAAGAAGTATGGGATGAAGCTCAATCCTAGCAAGTGTTCCTTTGGTGTCCCAGCCGGCAAGTTTTTGGGCTACATAGTCACCCAGCGAGGAATAGAAGCCAATCCCAGCCAAGTGCAAGCACTAATCAACATCCAGTCACCGCGAAACCTGAAAGAGGTACAGAAGCTGACAGGAAGGGTAGCTGCACTGAACAGATTCATATCCAGGTCATCCGACAAATGCCACTTGTTTTACAACGTGCTAAAAAAGAATAAAGGATTCAATTGGACAGATGAGCATGAAGCTGCATTGCAGGATCTGAAGGCCTACCTGGCTCAACCTCCCCTCCTATCAAAGCCATCCACAGGAGAGACTCTCCAGCTGTATCTAGCTGTCAGCAGCAAAGCGGTAAGTGCGGTACTAGCCAGGGAAGCTGAAAATCAACAACTCCCAGTTTATTACGTTAGCAAATCCTTGCTGGATGCTGAAACCAGGTACACATCACTTGAAAAGTTAGTATTAGCTTTATATATGGCATCTCGTAAGCTGAGGCACTATTTTGAGTCCCACCCCATTCATGTTATGACTAATTACCCCATCAAAGCAGTATTACGAAAACCTGAGCATTCAGGGAGAATGGCCAAATGGGCCATATCCCTGAGTGCACATGACATTAGATATCTACCCAGGACAGCTATAAAATCGCAAGCCCTAGCTGACTTTGTGGCAGACTTTAGCCCTGACTTAGCTGCTACCGCCGAAGAAGAAGTGCGCCATGTTAATAAAGTAGGTAAATCAGGCTCATGGCAGCTGTATGTAGATGGATCTTCAAACTTCAGAGGGGCAGGTCTAGGTATAGTGCTGAAGTCGCCACAAGGGGACATGATAGTACGCGCTATCTGCTGCGATTTTAAAGCTACCAACAATGAAGCTGAATATGAGGCCTTAATAGCAGGTATGACACTAGCACATGATTTAAAAGCTAACAGTTTGCGTGTCTTCAGTGATTCGTTGCTAATAGTAAGCCAGGTAAATGGAGAGTACGCAGCTAAAGATTCTAAAATGGCCTCTTACCTAGAGCTAGCCAAAGACAAAGCCAAGTTATTCGAAGAGTTCAGCATAAAACAGATCCCAAGGGACCAGAATACCAAGGCAGACGCCCTAGCTAACCTCGGATCAGCACTCAGAAAATGCGATTTCAAATCAATACCTATAGCCCACCTAGCTGACCCAGCTATCAGCAAAGAGGTAAACATGGTGCGATCAGATGACAACCAGGAAGGAAGCACCAGCTGGACCCAACCAATCATCGATTTTCTGGAGAGGGGCATCTTGCCAGAAGATAAGCTGGAAGCTAGGAAGCTGCGAATGAAAGCCACAAGATATCATGTTATTTCCGGCACTCTATTCAAAAGAGCTTGCGCCAGCTACGATCTATTACAAAGGTGCTTAGACAAAGACCAATGGGAGCCCACCCTCAAGGAGTTCCACGAAGGTGAATGTGGATCTCATGCAGCTGGAAGAAGCTTATCAAACAAAATCCTAGCATACGGGTATTATTGGCCAACCATGCGTGCTGATGCTAAGAAGTATGTGCAAAAATGCGAAAGCTGCCAAAAACACGCAGGCATGACACATCAGCCAGCTGAGATATTGCACCCCACCTTAACACCCTGGCCTTTCATGAGGTGGGGCATGGACATTGTGGGGAAATTGCCTGTAGCTCCAGGGCAAAAAGTTTTCATGTTAGCACTCAGGACTACTTCTCTAAATGGATCGAAGCTGGGGCATTCCAGCAGGTGAGAGATAAAGAAGTAATATCCTTTTTGCATACTAACATTATCTGCAGATTCGGAGTACCTAGCGAAATCATTTGTGATAACGGATCACAATTCATAAGTGACAAGACAAGGCAATTCTGTCACGAATGGAACATCAGCTTGATAACTTCCACACCTAGATATCCTCAAGCTAACGGACAAGCTGAGTCCAGCAATAAAGTAATTATCAATGGCATTAAGAGGCGCCTAAAAGCTAAGAAGGGAAGATGGGTAGAAGAGCTGCCTAAGGTGCTGTGGGCAAACAGAACAACACCAAGAGGCGCCACAGGAAGAACTCCTTTTTCACTTGTGTATGGATGCGAGGCGGTACTACCTGCGGAAGTAGCTGTCCCAACAGCTAGATATGGATTGATAACTCCTGAAGCCAACGACAAAGAGCTTAGCTACGACCTAGATTCCATCGAAGAATTGCGAGATAATGCATTAGTACGAATGGCTGCACAACAACAAATAGTGGCTCGTAGCTTCAACAAGAATGTCAAAGCTAAAGTATTCAAGGTAGGAGATTGGGTTCTAAGGAAAGTTTTTCAGAATACCCAAGAAGTCAATGCTGGTAAATTAGGGATCAGCTGGGAAGGCCCCTATCTAATCGATCAAGTAGTTGGAAAAGGAGCTTATCGTCTAACTACTAAAGATGGAAAAGCAATACCTAGAAGCTGGAACGCTTATCACCTTAAGCTATATCATTTCTAACCTGGGGCACCTACCAGGTTACTATCGGGCCAAAGACGCCAGAATCTCTAAAGGCAACCACTGCTTTGCACAAAGCATTGGTCCACCAGGTAAACGCAAGGGGTTGCAGCACCCAGGTGGGTAGCTGGAATTTCGAGATCCAGCTACAAGGTCGTAGCACCAGCATCAAGCAGCTAAGGGTTAGTTCACCCAAACTTAGCTGATGGTCGTAGCACCAAGGAAACGGGCCCAACCTAAGTTGAACAACCTTACCCCAGGTAAATATGTTGTTCTAAATCTAAGAACAAAAGCATGCATGTAACTTAAGTACTCATCAAAGTATCAATAGCTAAGATCAAAAGGCAAAGACATAAGTTCAAACGATTAAATTGCTGAAAGAAAATATGTTCTTACAAAAACACATTGCCCCCATAGGCAATGGTAAAAGTATCCAAGCTAATTAAAACTAAATTGTTCCAAAAGAAAAACTAATGAAAGCATTGAAGAAATTAAGAGATCACGCTGGCATCATCGCCAGCAACCTTGTCCTTGTCACCAAGAACAGCACCTTCTGGCTGGTTGAGAGAAGGAGGAGATTCAGCTGTAGACTTCTCCGATCATTTGTTTTGCCACCTGTAGCTAAAGCTTCTAGAGCGGTCATAGAATCCAGCTTGAGGAATCTGTCAATGTAGAAATTGACACCCTTGTCATCTAGCTTCTTGAACTTAATCAGGAAAGCTAGCTTCGCAGTTTCGATAATTTTTGCTTCAGCTTGGATGTCAAAGCCCTCTCCTCAGCTTCTCTTACAGCTGCAGCCAGGCGTGCATTTTCCTCTCCGCCTCAGCTATCTTCTCATCTTTTTCCAGCCTCTCTTTCTCCATTAATTTTTGCTCAGCAGCTAACTTGCTCTCAGCATCCAGCCGGACTGTTTCTCCCTCTCCAGCTTAGCTTGGTGGCTCAAATTGTCCTTTTGCAGACGAGCCACCTTATCCTGAAGGGTAGCAACAGTCCGCAAGCTGTCCCTGGCAGCTATGCAACTCTGGGAAAGCTGGCGAAGCAATAAAAATCATAAGTATAAGCGGCATTAATCATTTTCTTAATCTAAAGTAGGTCAAAAGATGTTACTAACCTGTAGGGATAGCTGGACAGCATGGTTCAGGATGACCTCAGGGTCCTGTCCCTTTAACCTCTTTTGTGCAGCTGGGAATACGAGCTTGTCAGCTGCAGGCCAGATCCCACCTTCTAGACCTTCTTCAGCTAGAAAGTCAGCAGGAAAGCTCACAAGGACCTCATCCCTAGGAGAATCGGTCGTGATGTCAATGGTGGTTGGGATGGAGGATGAGCGTAGGTTCTTGCGAGGAACTCTGTCAACCTGAGACTGCCCATAAGAAGCAGCTGATCTCTTCCTATTCTTGAGCCTGTCCATTGCATCCTCGTCAGATAGATTACTAGATCTTGCTGGGGCTGCATGCATGAGAAAAGTTAGTTGGCCTAGTATCTAAGAGTTGTGAGCAAAGTATAATCTGCACCAAAAATCAAAATTACCTGTCGACATCGAGTTGTGCGAGAAGATGCTCTGAAATCTAAGGGTAGAACCTCGGTAGGAGCTGCGAAGGTGCGTTCCTCAACAGGAAACTTGAGCAATTCAGGTAATCTCTCAGCTTGTTCAGGAATCTGGGAGATAATAGGGCCAAGACCTGCAAGAGAAACAAGGTAAGAACCTAGTTAATTCGTTTTTAGAAACAAAGCACAAATGACAGTTAGGTACCTTTGTAGACCAACCCCCAACTAGAGGGCCCCCAGCTTCGCCCAGCGAATCTTTCACTACAAAAAAATACCTAGTTTTCCAAATAGAGTCTGATGCAATTGTACCTTCTATTAATGGGGGGAAGGGAGCCTTAGCCCTAAAAGTGATGAAACCCTTACCCGATTTTCTAACGCTATAGGCAGTCAGTAGTTCGTTTAGAGAGAAAGGATTATGCCATGTCTTAGTTAGGGCTTCTAAAGTTAGGCAGGTTTTCCAAAAAGCTGGCATCAGCTGGCCAGGGAAAGGTGCAAAACTTCCATGAAAGATCTAGTGGGGGGGAAAAGGTGTAATTGTATCCTAGGTAAAAAGGGTGTTCATAATAACAGATGTAATCTTCAGGGCAGGTTTCGGGCCTGCATGTGGGAGTAGGGAGGATAATCTGAGCATTTTCAGGGAAGCCCCCCAGGACCTTAAGCACCTCGATATCTCTCTCAGTGACAGACGAAGCAACGTCATCTATGGCTCTACCCATTAGAAAGGAAGAAAAAATCTACAGAGTTCTTGAGGAAGAAAGAAAGAGAAAGAAGCTTTACCTGAGAAGGAGACGAAGTCGCTAGAAAATAAAGTGAAGTTCAGAAAAGAGGAGGAGTCCTTTAAATACTGGTAGCTCAACGGTAGTTTGGGCTAACGGATAAAAATTTATTGATGCGTGAAAAATTATCTTTTAGCTGTTGATAAGTAATCATTAATCTGATGAATTTTTTCTTTCCCCAAGAAAATTATCTTTTCAGCGGATTAAAGGGATTTATCTTCTAGATAAAAGTTATTATCTTCACACGTTTTAATTCCTCAGATTAAGAGATAAAATTTTGAAATACCAGTTTGTTTAAATCTTAAGTCCTTTTGCTAACAGTTTGTTTTTGATTGGTAACTTGCGATTTTAACTCAGTTGCGCCTAGGTTGGCATCACAAGTTAGGGGCAATTGTTATGTCCTAAAAATTTTGCTAAGCTGAATCTGCAGGATATACATCCGTCCCAGCTAGAAGTTATCAGGTAGCAGCTACAGCAAGCAGGAACGAAGGGAGTTGAATAAATTTGATTTAAAGAGCATTGGATACTGATCAAGATCAAGTCAAATAATGCTGTTTGGCCTACAAAATAGGGTTGACAAAGTCATTAAGCAGAAGTGGAGATACTCCTTGATATTAGGAGATCATGGCATCATATTAGGAGATTAGTTATGCAACGTAAACATGTAAAGCAACGTTACAATAAATGTATGGATATAAATAGGAGTAGAAGTATTGGGGAAAAGGCAGTTCATTAACATTGCTTACATTAGAACACTTCCATTTACTTTCACAAATATTCACAAGTGTATTTAGTATAAGCTACAAGCTGCTAGCTGCTAGCTATAAGTTGTAATCTTCCTACATAGTGGATTGGTGGACTCAATTCCACCCGCGGTTTTTACCCTCCTCTTGGGGTTTTCCGCGTCACCATTTCTTGTGTGTCTCTGTCTTCTCTTTGCATCCTCTTTTAATTTCGTAGCTAGCATCCCTTGTTATTGCATCTCCATTAGCTGTAGATCCTCAGCTAAGTTCTGCCTGATCAGAATTTGGCATAAACAGGGGTGGTGCAGTCTTCAGCAAGTGACAGAGTGGGGTGTGCAGTCTTCAGCAAGTGACGGAGTGGGGTGGTTGAGAGTGTGGCAAGAGAGGAGTGAGTGGTTGAGGGGGTGTTAGGCAAAGGAGAGAGAAGGAAGAGGACTAGACGAGGTGGGCGGATCACGGATGAGAAGGATGGAGATTAGGGTTTTAAAGAGGAGAAATGGAAAAGATACTAGGGAAATGAAAATGGGTTTGAGAGATTGATGGTTAGATATTAATCTCTCTCATATAAAAAGATTCTAATTCATGATCCATAGAATTATTCTTGGGCCAATAGGAAAAAAGAATGACCTAACATATGATTATCAATCTTATATCCTTATAATCTTACTAATTCTGTCTTGGTTTAGTAACTTATTAAATTTAATAATTAGTCGATCAATTATTTTATTTTAATTTGAAATTTTTGTTATTTTTATTGAAATTATTATTATTAGTATTTAAGTACAACTAATATTTATTAATTAGCATAATAATATAATAATAATAATAACGATTTTTTCACCAAGTATCCCCCGAGTTTTCGGAAAATTCACCTGGTAACCCCAAGTTTACAAAATTCACCATGTACCCCTAAGTTTCAAACTAATACACGTGGTACCCTTAAATACCCTTATTGACTAACGACATTAACCGCCGTTAATCATTAACCCTAATTAATAATGCCTAATCCTAACCCTAAACCCTAACCCTAACCACCCCTCCCCCACCCTCCCACTACCCCTGTAGCCTCCCCCACCCCTCCACCACCCTCCCTCTACCACTGTAGCCTCCCCCACCGCTCCCCTCCCCCACCCCTACCCCTCGACCGCCGCTCGACCGTCGCAGCCCCTCCTCCACCCCTACCCCTCCACCGCTGCTCGACCGTCGCAACCTTTCCCCTGCCACTGCCGCTCCGTCGATTTTCGTTGCTCCCATACCATTCTATTTTCACTGCCTAGATTTCCCCCACCCCGTCGATTTTCATTGCTCCCCTACCCGTCGATTTTCGCTCCCCAAATCTTCGTCCATGCCGCCGTCGATCTTCGCTACCCATAGCTTCGTCCACGTTGCCGTCGATCTTCGTTGCTGCCCAGATGGTGGCTCGTGTGGGATGCCCAACTATATGGGACTTAGGGTGGGATGTGCCAAGAAAGATGACGGGGAGGGGGTGGGGAAATCGAGGAGAGTGGGGGGTGGGGATGGGGTATCGACGGGGTAGGGGAGGAGGGATTGCAGGGGTGGTGGAGGGGGTGTCGACTGGGTGGGGGAGGGAGGGGAGCTGGGGAGTGGGGGAGGCTGCAGGGGTGGTGGAGGTGTGGGGGAGGGGTGGTTAGGGTTAGGTTTAGGGTTTAGGATTAGGGTTAGACTAAGGGTTAGGATTAGGTTAGCATTAGGAGGGTAATTAGGGTTTAAAACAGATAATTACGGTTAATGACTAACGACAGTTAACGTCGTTAGTCATTAAGGGCATCTGAGTGCATTAGTTTGAAACTTAGGGGTACCTCGTGTATTAGTTTGAAACTTAGGGTACCTGGTGAATTTTGAAAACTTGGGGGTACCAGGTGAATTTTCTGAAAACTCGAGGGTACTTGGTGAAAAAATCGTAATAATAATAATTATTATTTAATTAGAGTTATGAATTGAGTTTCTAAAGTGTAATTGGGGTTTTCTATGTTATACCCCCTTGTTTTTAAAAATTCTTATGTTGTACCCCTTTATGTTTTTTTGTTCTACATAGCACCCTTCAACTTTTTTATTATGGTACCCCTGTTATTTCTTATTTATCACAGACGTTAATGTGAATATGTAATGGCCCGCCAACTCCATCATTATTCGAAACCTCAAGAACTTATGTTCTCTAAATTCAAACTTATAGTTCCAGATTCTTTTCATCTTCTCATAAAATTCTGAATATTTCAAATTTTAAGAAGCAATAACGAACCTATAAACTGAATTTTCATGGAACATTTTCCCTCCAAATGTTGGGACACAAAGAAACTAATGGTCAACTTAACATTTTTTTAACGGAGGGGTATAGAGAAAATATAAAGAGTTGAATGGTACTACGTAGAACAAAAAAAATATAAGGGGTACATCGTATAATTTTGAAAAACACAGGGGTAGATTATAGAAAAAACCATATTTAGACTCCTTATAACGTTACTTATACAACTATCATATTTATATTAATCACTGAAGTAATAGTATAATTATTTTTATTTAAGTGAACTTATATGTAGTGTTACATTGACTTAGATTATCGAGTTATAATGATACATTGATTGATATCGTCCGATAACAACTTGTTTCAATCCAAATACTTCCTCCGTAACAAAATAGATGTTACACCTTCTATATATATATAGTTGTAACAAAATAGATGTTTCACTTTCTTTTAGGCAACAATCTCTCTCTATCTCTCTCTTATCACACGAATCTTCTTTTTCTTTCTGTATATCTCCCTCTTCTTCAAAAAAAAATTGCCTAAAAAAGTGTAACATCTATTTTCTTACAGAGGAAGTACATGTTTTATTTTAGTTTCGAAATGCATTTAACATGAAGACTATTAGCTAAAATAGTGTACTATTATCTTGAATTAGCTAAAATAGTGTACTATTATCTTTAATTAGCATATAATCTACATTGATACATTCATTAATCTTATCTAGCTAGTAACAACTTCTTCAATTATCTAGGAACAGGTTAGTGAGTTACTGAGTTGGTTTAAGTCTAAATGAGTAACTGACCAATGCTAAGTTAACATATGGTTGTTAACAATTTAATATATATAATAATTACTTGTTAACTTATTGATACTTATGGTTGTTATGTTATCATTTATATAAATTGTTGTTATGTTTTTTACTATTATTGTACAACATATGAACTATCGTTATAATCACTTGACCCTCATATCAAGAGTTGTTGTACTAATTTATAATCAATATAGTATTAAAATAGTTTTACAATTATTTTAAAACCAATTTACGGTATTACTAAAATGATTAAACATATTGATAAAATAGTTCGTTTATACTTTATCATATATAGTCACAACATAATCTATATATACTGCGTTATGTTTGTAATTGTTATTGCTATTATTAGCATTGTTGCTAACTTGCTACTATTACTATTAGTATTTATATTGTTATTTTTATTATTAGTATTCATGTTCTTATTTGTAGTACTATTGCGATTGTTAGCTTTGTTACTATTTTTTTTTCTTTGCTAATTAAGTAAGATATATTGCTCACAAAAAACATTACAACCAAACTCAAGCATTGGAAGAGATAAACCAACTAGGTTGGACCCCTCAACCAAGGCCTAACACCAAACTAATTACATACAATGAAGTATGGTATTTGCTTTCTCTCTAAGCCAACATCTATCTCTGCTTGTAATTTGTGAGGTAATATGCTATAAATTCTGTCTATACGAGCTTTTTAAACTCTATTAACATGACTTTCAACTCTGTCAACCTTATTGTTCAACATAGCATCATCCTAGCCAGCCATATAAAATATATTGTGGCTCCCACCATAGCTAGCATGACCTTCTTCTAGAATCTGAAGCCCCTTCTGCTTGTGATCTTCCTTATACTGCTCTCAACATTCTCACCTAATCCATCTATCTGCAAACAACTTGAGATCATTTGGGCTACATCATTACTGAACTACTATGTGAAGAATAAGCGACATTATGTCTCTTCCATCATACCACATAATCTACACTGTGGGTCATCTGTAACACCCATTCTACTTAATCTCGCTACTGTATTAAGTCTCTCCTTCATACTAACCAGCATATAAATCTATGCTTAGGAATAGTGAGTCTACTCCATATAAAATTTCTCCTGGTCACTTTCACATTTCCCCCCATTAATTTCCTATAACACTCCTAAATTGAGTAGCCTTGCATTGTTTTCATTTGTTGCTCTGTGAACACCAATTTCATCCCTTCTTTAACCCCACAGATTTCCTCCAGTACCAGCTGTTATCCTGAGAGGGGACATAGGACCACCAATCCTCATTCCTGATGTAAACTGCATTTATCCATTTGAGCCATAAACTGTCTTTCTTTCCAGCTACAGCCCAAACATATCTCCCTAATGCTGCTTTGTTCCATTGCATGATTCTTCTAATCTCAAGACCACCTACCTCTTTGGGCATACAGACCTGATCCCATTTGACATTCCCAGGTCTTTGACTATAATAGTCTCCACTCCACAAATATGCCCTGCATATGTTATTTATATCCTGCATGACCCTTCTTGGAATGATCATCAGCTGGACCCAGTAAACATGCAGGCTCATTAAGACTGAGTTGATAAGCATCACTCTTGCTTGATATGCTAAATGCCTGCTACTCCAGCTCCTGATTCTAGCTGTTATTTTCTCAACTAGGATCCCACATTCCCCTGCTGAAATTCTTTTAAAACAGATAGGCACACCAAGGTACTTGAATGGGAGAGTACCATGTGAAAATCCAGACATATCAAGGATTCTTTTAGTCTCCATTTGATTCATGCTAGCTGTATATATCTCAGATTGTATTAACCTCTAACCTTGAAACTTCTGAAAAATGCTGAAAACCTTGAAGCATACTCAATACTGAAGCATACTCTCCTTTGCTACATATTATGATGTCATCCGCAAAACACAGGTTATTAATTTTAACACCAAAACATCTAGGATGGAATTGAAATGTTGTTCTGTCAGCAACCTGTTTCATAGTTCTTAAAAAATACTCCATGCAGATCATAAATAGCAGTGAGGAGATGGGATCCCCCTGTCTAAGGCCTTTTTTCCCTTTAAAGAAACCCACCAGTGAACCATTAATCATTAGAGAGTAACTAGGAGTAGTTACACATTCCATGATTAGCTAGATAAACTCCTCAGGAAAGTTAAAAGCTTTCAATACATCCTCTAAAAATACCCAGTCAATTGATCGAGTCATATGCCTTTTTCAGGTCCATCTTTATTCTACAACTTGGATGAGCATTTTTCCTACCATATTGCCTTACAATATCCTAACAAATGAGTATATTATGTGCTATAAACCTACCCTGAATAAAAGCCCCCTGGTTTGGAGCTATTATATCAGGAAGAATTTGTTTCAGTGTAGCACATAATAACTTAGTTAGGAACTTGTAAAGCATATTACAAAATGCAATTGGCCTAAATTTCGTAACACTATTTGCGCATTTTACTTTTGGTATTGGAGCTAGAATGGTGTGATTAAGTTGTTTTAGAATTTTTTTGGAGTTAAAAAAATCTAAAATAGCTTCAGTGGACTCATCACCTATTACATCCCAAGTATCTTTAAAGAAATGAGAACCATACCTATCAGGACCTAATGACTTGTCACCAGGAATGAAGTACAAAGCTTCTTTAATTTCTTCATGAGTGAATCTTTTCATCAGGTCCTTACCCTGCTCTTCAGTCACTACTGGGCCATCTTTGATCACAACTTCTTGAATCTACTTCTTGTGGTCCTCTCAGTGCCTAACAACTTAATGCAGTACTAGAGGAAAGCTTCATTCACCTGCTCCCGAGTTTCAACCCACACTTCATTGATGTCTCTAATGCCATAAACTGTATTCTGAAGTCTTCTAGCTTTTATTGCTTGATGAAAATTTTGAGTGTTAGCATCACCACACCTTATCTAGTCCATCCTTGCTTTCTGTTTTAGGAATGATTGATATTACTCATTTATCCTTTTATACATCACATCAACTCTTTTTTCTTTTGTTATTAATCTCTCATTCGTTGGATCTTGTTGCAGTTCTGTCTAAATACTTCTTAGATCTTGCATAGCTCTAGTCTTCTGAGCATGGATCTGATTGAAACCATGATTATTCAGCTGCTTCAGACTTTCCTTGACCAGCCTCCTTTTCCTTACCACCATGTACATGGCACATCCTGGAATCTGAGTATTCCAAGCAGATCCGATCCTTGCTTCAAAAATCTACTACTTTACTCCACATATGAAAGTATTTAAATGGTCTATTGCCATTAGCTATATGATTGTAAGCTTTAATCAATATAGGTGAATGGTCAAATATCCCTTCTGTAAAGAAGTGAGCCTCTGAGCTTTGAAACTTCTCCTTCCACATTTCATTGCTCAAAGCTCTATCCAATTTTGAATATACTCTATCGTTCCCCTGTTGCTTATTGTTCCATGTAAAGAAACAACCAGAACATTTTATATCATCTAATTGACATTGCAACAGATGCCTTCTAAACGGAGCAATTTCACTCTCCCTAACATGACTCCCAATTCTTTCTTCTCTCCTTAGAACACAATTAAAGTCCCCTGCCACAATCCAAGGCTTGTCCACCACTGCTAAGGTCCTTAAGTCCTTCCATAGATCATCCCTCTCCTGAGCACTATTGAAAGCATAGATAATACTACAGTAGAACCCTATTGTGCTATTTTGAGGTTTTATCCAGCAAAGCACCATTTGGGTTGTCATGCACTCAATCTGCACCTCAAAAGTGAGAGGGTTCCAAGATAGAATTATCCCCCCCCCCTGGGTGGTGAGAGGAATTGGATGTGAAACACCATCCTGAAAACAAATTTTTATACAAGTTGCCCATGTTCTTTGCCATGACTTTTGTCTCAATGAGACTTCTCAATCCGAGGGATCTCATATTGATGATCTTTTTCACGTCTAATTTCTTAGATAAGCAATTGACCCCTCGGACATTTCATACTAGCAAATTATCCATTCTGATCAGGAGGGTCCCCCCCCCCCGATCTCCGCCTCATGACTTTGAGTGCAGGCCACTGTACCCACCATGACCTGCTTCTCCAACAGTTCCAAAGCAGTGAAAGAGTTTTGGACAGTAATAGGTATGTCTAATTTCCCACTACTTATAGCTTTCTGAGTTACTATTTGGAATGTCATACTTTGTTCAACTCCTCCTTGCTCAGCAGGCCGTTCAACCACTGGCTTCACACTCATTTTTACTCTCCATTCTTTCTGATGTTTTGGCTTATTACATTCTGCAGTTGAGTGTCCTAGCTTCTTGCAAACAGAACATTCCACAGGTTTCCATTCATAGACCACTCCTATTTCCTTCTCTTTATTATTCTCAATCAGAAAGGAAATCTGACCTGGTAATTCTTGCCCAAGTTTCACTTCTACTAATACTCGAGCATATTGTAATTTCTCTCTCTTAGTTGTTGCTCCTTCCACCTTCACATATCTTCCAATAGGACTAACCACAACAAGAATGTCACTCCTTTCTGTTCGCCAAAATCAGACGCTAAAAACACGGAATCGGACGCTAAATATATTAGCGTCCGCCAACGGACGCTAAATATATTAGCGTCCGCCAACGGATGCTAAAGGGCAGATGCAAAACCTCTGGTCGCTAATTCTCTAAATACCATCCACAAAGCGGACGCTAAATATTTAGCGTCTGAAAATTCGAATTTAGCGTCCGAATATAAGCAGACAATAAATAGCGTCCGCAAACTCAGACGCTAAATAGTGTCCGCAATTTCAGACGCTAAATAGTGTCCGTTGATATCAGACGCTAATTAGTGTCCGATGAAACGGATAATACAGGTAGTGTAGCAGACGCTAATTGATCATATTTTTTAATTAATTTTAGCAGTCGGTAAATACTGTACAAATTCTTTTTTTCCTTTGCACTTTTTCCTGACAAATTAATATTTACCTAATAATAATAAAACAACAAGAACATAAAATCAAATTCAACATCAAATCAGATAATTCTCATATAAAACATAAAACTTTCAATTTTATTACCTCTGAATTTGATACAACTTAAAATAAATACAATTATAAATTATAATCTACAACTTTACACTAAATAATAATAATAAAATACATTTTACAAATCTAAACTTCAACCCAGAAATTCGCCCAACCCCTACAACCACTGCCTCTACCCTTGCCCCACCACCGCTGCCGCCTGTCCTACCATCGCTGCCGCCTTTCCTAACAAATTCAATGACATACAATCAAATCAATTCTCATATAAAATATAAAAAAAACCTAGATCTGAAAAATATGAATACAAAAAATAGAAAGAAATAAATCAAAATTTCCCAAAAAAAACACCAAAAACCATCAAAATTAAAATCGAAAAACCCAAAAAAAAAATCACAATTAATATCGAAAAAAAAACCATTCTTCCCACCCAAAGAAAAACCTAGATCTAAAAAAGTTGAAAACGACAAATCGAAAAAAATTATATAAATCGAATGAAAAACAATGAAAACCAAAAACCACAAAACCAAAAACCCAAAACCAAATTTGAAAAACCGAAAAGAAAAATGGCCAACAGAAAAACAAAACCCCTAAAAGAAAAAGGCAAAAAACGGATTTATAGTCCCAAACAAAAAAAGGGAAATCAGATCTTGAAAACCTAGATCTACAAAAATCGGAAAATAACAAAAAGACGACAAACAAAAGAAAATAGAAACCAGAAAAACGAAAAAGAAGAAAAACAAAAAAAGAAGAAAAACGAAGAATGAATAGAAGAAGAAAAACGAAATCAGTAAAAAAGAGAAGAAATACCGAAAACGAAAATCCATAAATTCTAAAACCGAAAAAACAAAAACAATAAATCGAAAATCAAAAATTTGAAAGTGTGAAAAACGAAAACACTAATAAAAACCAAAATAAAAAATCAAAATAAAAAAACGAACAAATCAAAAACCTAAATCTCGAATAAAACAAACGAAAAACCAAAATAAAAAAAGAAAAACCCACAAAATCGAAAAACCCACATAACAAAAAAAAAACTAACTAACCTTAAAAACGAAGATGGTGGTGTGTGGAGACGAAGCGGCGGCGGTGCTTCTAGATTTAGAAGAATGAAAAAGGAGGAGAGATGAAAGAAAACCGAGAGTGAATTGATGAGAGAGAGAGAAATGAGAGTTGAGACTTAGATATATGATGAGAGAGAGGGAGAAGGATGAGAGAGAAGAGAGAATAGAGGAGATACCGTAATTGAGAGGAGGAGAGAGAAGGAGAGGTTACGTGAGAATTGAGAGGAGGATAGAGAAGGAGAGGTTAGGTGAGAATAAGGAAAGGATAAGGGAAAGGGTTGACTAGATATCTAAAAAAAACGTCGTAACTTTGCGTCCGCTAATCAGACGGTGAACACTCTAAAGTCAGACGGTAAATAGCGTCTGATATAAATCGGACGGTAAATTTGGGATAATGGATGGTAAATAGCGTCTGATACAAATCGAACGGTAAATTTAATTTTTACCGTCTATAAATATAGGCGGAAGGTAAATTCAGACGGTAAAAAGGCGGATTCTTGTTGTGGACTATCTTAGCAAGACACCTATCACTTCAATATTTGAAGTCCAATAATCTAAGCTGAATCCATGTAGGAACCCATTCAAAATGTTCCTTGTTAATTTCCATATCCTTAGTCTCTTCCTTCACAATCATTGGTTTATTGTCAAAGAAAAGGTTCATTCCATTAACACCAAGTCCTTCTTCTCCATGGAAGTGAATCTAACAATGTAGATTCCACTTTTCACCATAGCAACGTTTTCTACTCCATAATTCCTCCAAATTCGCCTTATGAAACCTTCCATCACATAGGATGGAGGATTCGCTCCTAATACAAAACAGATTACAGAGGATGACCAAAAATACTTGTTGTGGACTATCTTAGCAAGACACCTATCACTTCAATATTTGAAGTCGAATCTAAGCTGAATCCATGTAGGAACCCATTTCCTTGTTAATTTCCATATCCTGAGTCTGTTCCTTCACAATCATTGGTTTATTGTCAAAGAAAGGGTTCGTATCCATTAACACCAAGTCCTTCTTCTCCTTGGAAGTGAATCTAACAATGTAGATTCCACTTTTCACCATAGTAACCTTTTCTACTCCATAATTCCTCCAAAACCGCCTTATGAAACCTTCCATCACATAGGATGGAGGATTCGCTCCTCATACAAAACAGATTACAGAGGATGACCAAAAATCAACCTCCGATTGCACATCCTCCATATCAATTTTCACCTTCAGATTCATATTAACAGAGCTAACATTATGTTCAGATGAATTAGATAATACCTCATTGTCAAACATTTGAAGTATCGGAATCGGTTCAATTTGACAACCAACTTCTCTGCCACTCTGTCGCCCATTTTTCACCTTCTCAGTTGTGGAATGAATCGAAGATAACCACACAGAGAAAAAACTATGCGTATTCAAGCTATTTTGAATTTCTCTTACATCATCCTCCTTTGAGTTTTGCTCAGTTTGGAACTCCATTGCTGTTACACCAAGTAACTCATCCATGGTTCTAGTTTTCTTGGTATTCGAATAAGAAATCAGTCCAGTAGGTTTGCAGTTGCTAGTATTCGTTGCCTTCTGCACTTCTGAATTTCTCGCCATGGCAGAGAGAATTCTAGAGTGAGAAACTCTTTAGCATGTTAAACTTTATACTTTTTTTAGCTCTGTTATTATTATTATTATTATTATTATTATTATTATTATTATTATTATTATTATTATTATTATTATTATTATTATTATTATTATTATTATTATTATTATCATTATCATCATCATCATCATCATCATCATCATCATCATCATCATCATCATCATCATCATCATCATCATCATCATCATCATCATCATCATCATCATCATCGCTTTATGTTTATTATTATTATTATTCTCATTATCATCATAGCTATATACAACTTTATATATCAATCATACTCCATAATAATAAATAATTTATATAAAGCTTGGAATTGATCATCTACTCGTTATTATTGTCATTGGTTATAATATATAATATTAGAACATATGAGGAGTCATTCTACTCGTTTACTCATTAGAGTGGTTTTACGCAGTTGATTAGTCGAAAGAAGAGTTGATTATAGTGTTTTTTTATTAGTTTTTCGTTATCATCTATATATTTATCGCACACACACATATGTATATACATGTCAATCTTAATACTTTTAATAATATGATTCGTTAACAAAATCAAAATGACCCGACAAACAGTTAACCGAAGTTGAATTGACGTTCATTAGCGAATGGACCCGATGCTTCACAATGATCGAACTAAGGTCGTTAGTAATTCAACCCGAGTACACTTTACTCTACCCAAGCGTACATGAAATGCAAATACAACTTGCGCAAACCCGGTTTTAAAATTTTCCACGGGCGATCATACCTGGGATTCTGGCAATGGACCAACTTGTAAATGGAACGCTCAGACCTGTCCGGCACCGACAATCTCATGATTCAAATGTGATCGATCTAGTTGAACAAACCTGACCAATCACGATATGGGGCACTGACTGTCAGAATGCTAACCTGTCGGAGTCTGACCTGGTTCGCTATGGGTATTTCCAGAACTTGTTTGAAAACCTGTTTTGACACCACTAGGCTGGGTTAGGGGATTGTTAGAGAGAGGCCGGAGAAAGTTTTTTAGGATTTGAGAAAAGTTCCAGTGGTGATTATGTCGGTGATAGGATTTATCTTGCTTAGGTTGCGTGTATAAACAAGAGTATATATTGAACCGATTAGAGCTGCTTGCTATAAGTGCTATTTAATATCTTTATGCAGACATGGAAGGAAGCACATGTCTAATATCTCTGTCTGAGAACAAACAATGTAAATATGTAATATGGCTTTGTGGTAATGAGTACATAAGTTTGATATTTTTCCTTGATGTCCTGCTGTTAAGTGCAATTTAAATACAATGCTCTCATTATTGTTTTGCGATAAATTAGAGTATCTTGATTACGTATGCAATGTTAGTTTGTGACTAGGTTAAACGTTATCTAGTTATTTTAAATGGAAATTAGAATTTCTTCAATTCATCCTCCATAACATATGGTCCCTCTGCTCTCTCTATGAGTCTTCTAATCTCTTCATCTCCATTAAAGAAGGGAAAGGAGAACTATGAAGTTCTCCCTACAAATTTGCTTAATTATCCATTAAATTATTAGTAAATCAACTACTTTATCAAAAAAAGTTTTAAAAGAAAGTCAAACTCAATATAACAATAAAAAAATTAACTAAAATATTGGAGACAATTATGTAAAAATTGAGCCAAAAAAAAAAAACAAAAACAATTGAGCACAAAACGTAGTACATTTTCTTTGATGAGGCACAAGACTTAGTACATTCATGGCATGCTGAAAAAGTAAAAAAGAAAATCATATCAGTCAAATATTTGATCAATCAATACACAATCAAGTATTACATTAAAAATGAAAATACAATCAATTAACAAAGTGAAAAGATTGTTGATAAATATATAAGAAATTCTAAATAAATCTAGGTAACATTCTTTTATCGCACATCAATTTTAATTTTAAAAGCCTTGAAAACAATACAAATAATAATAAAAAGACTGGTTGTTAAGTGATATAGACTTAACCAATGAAATTTAGCTGACAAGAAAAAAAAGCAACTATGTATGATGCTCAAATTTTACCCTTATAAAGCCAATAAAAAAAACTTTTTACACATGAGACACGTATCACTTGCATATATTGTTTTTTTTTTTTTTTTTTGACGGGCACTTGCATATATTGATAGTATACTGTATACATGAAATGCACGGTCTTTACCTATTCTTTCTCTTACTGAGTGGATTTTATATTATTGCTTTTACTCGGTTCGTGAAAACAATTCTTTCTCTGAATTATCTAATATTTTCTCATAATTAATTGATCAATATATATTTTCCACAAGAGAACCTATATGAAATCATATTAGATGATTACAATTCAATGAATGAAGATTATAGTATTGTAAGTTCAAATTCTTAAGGTACTTTAGTGAAGAGTGTCAAGTATTTGTGCGTCAATACTTTTTGATGGCGCGCATGCATGGAAATTATCGTGGTTTCTTAATCGACTATATGCTCATAGAGTCATAGCAATTGTCATTAGTCATAACAACTCAAAGCCCACCATCCCTAAAATCAATGAAAATACTTCCACTAAATTAGTTATATACTACTAAATGTGGCAATTAATGTAGAATAACCTCAGGAGATAGTTTGTCGTGATAAATTAGCTAAAATACTAAGTATAATACCATACCCTCTATCTTCTTCTTCCATTCACTGGCATTCAGAGAGTAAAATTAAATGTTAAATCTAGCACAAGTCATACCTAGCTTAGTTCTGTATTTTTATTAACCAATCATATATTCATATTCTTGGTCCTTCCACGTACAATTAAGGCAGTACTTTCTCAATTATAAGCTATGGTATTATCTTCTTTTCCGCCTTCTTCTTCCCGGCATTCGGACTCTCCTCGGTCGCTGCATAATGGAGTAATTGCTTCTCGATCCTTCAGACTAATGTTGATAATGTGGTAATTAATTAGTTCTTATGTATGACGGTCTTTTGTGGTCTGATCATGCTTTGTAAAAACTATTATGCTGTTACTTCTCCCAACTAAGATTATCTTTTCAAGAAGGCAAAAGCTAACGGACGTCCCGGGATGCTAGATAAAAAATATATTGTTCTATTTAATTACTCATATTTATATAAAATAATATAATAATGTATAATTCCAATGCAATGCATCTAAATGATTTGCATTTGAATTAAATATTTTTCCTTTTCCTTTTGAAAAATATTAAATGCTTTGCGTTGGAATTATACATTATTCTATTATTTTGTATAAATACGAGTAATTAAGTACAACAATATATTTCTTATCTAGCGTTTTGGGGCGTCCGTTAGCAAGATCCTTTCAAGAAAGATAATAGAGCTAGAGGCGTAGGTACAAATCTTTGTTTTTTTTAATCTATGTAATCTAGTTTATTATTTATATATTATATTATACATGCATATGTAGAGTATCTGTGCTCCAAATTTGTTTCTGATGAATTATAATTTTAAGGCCAATCCTTTGAACATAATTCTTTTTGGCACTTTATTGATTTTTGATGTGAGTCTAATTAGATTATGAGTTTTTAGACGAGACCAATTCTTAGAGCATAAAAATAATATATATATATATATATATATATATAGCTAGAGGCGTAGGTACAAATCTTTGTTTTTTTAATCTATGTAATCTAGTTTATTATTTATATATTATATTATACAAGCATATGTAGAGTATCTGTGCTCCAAATTTGTTTCTGATGAATCATAATTTTAAGGCCAATCCTTTGAACATAATTCTTTTTGGCACTTTAATGATTTTTGATGTGAGTCTAATTAGATTATGAGTTTTTAGACGAGACCAATTCTTGGAGCATAAAAATATATATATATATATATATATATATATAATATATATATATTATAGAGGAGGTCTTGTAGAACACCTCCTCTATGTGAGAACACTTTTTTATGTGAGAACAAATCTGGACCTTTGGATCTAATCTAATCTAACCATTCTAAATACACTTATGAGTAATGGCATTTTCGTAATTTAGTTTAACCCTTACCCCCCTTCTTCCCCACCCCTTTCACGCTATATTTGGATCTCTCTATCTTCTCTTTCTCTCTCCTCTATATCATCGTTCATGGAGTTTTAGTTCTTCAATGTTTTAGTTCGATTATTTGCGGATTCTACACTATTTTTTTCATAAAGTGTGTTGGTTACTATGATACAACACAGGGTCATTATGATATAGCAGAAGGTTGTGTTGGTTACTATCTATGATACAGCAGAGGGTCACTATGATATAGCAGAGGGTCACCATGATATGGAAATAGTAAATATTATTTTTTCCTGACTAATTTCTTTAAATATGTGATAGATGGGTTATTATGATATAACACATGGTCACTATAATATTTTCTCATAGTTTTACAGGCTTAGTTGCTCAATGTCGTTTTCTTGATTCTCTTGGTAACCTACGGATGAGATTCATTCTCACATAAAAAAGTGTTCTCATATAGGGACCTATTTTCACCGGATCCCAACCCTTATATATATAATATATATATAATATATTATATATATTTTAATATATTATAATTATATATATATGCCAATCCATTGAACATAATTCTTTTTGTCACTTTAATGATTTTTGATGTGAGTCTAATTAGATTGTGAGTTTTTAGACAAGAACAATTCTTAGAGCATAAAAATGATAAGGAATATATATATATATATA